>NC_064816.1:4755259-4797837 GCF_023721935.1 Panthera uncia | reverse complement strand
GAGGGTTACTGGAGGGGTTGTGGGAGGGGGGATGGGCTAAATGGGTAAGGGGCATTAAGGAATCTACTGAAATCATTGTTTCACTATATACTAACTAATTTGGATGTAAATTTTAAAAAATAAAAAATAAAGTTAAATAAAAAAAAGATTCAGAGATCCTTGGGAAATTAATAAATCCCCAGATAATTTGTGTGAAGCTGAAAAATCATTATATCGTAGCTACCACATCATAACGCATAAAATAATGCCCCTCTAAACATCAACATTTGATTCTTTTTTCATTCTAAGAAGTAGCCCGCATTTACAATTATAAACTCAGTTTCAAATATAACAACTCAGACTTGTTTTCATAGCGTAGGGATTTTGCCTAGTTAAGTCCTAAGCAAGGCCTCCTCCACCCTGCCCCAGAATTTAGTATGTTTTCCTCATTTGTGATTTTTTTTTCTCATTGTCAGATAATGTAGACCTTGTATGGCTCTATCCAGTTTCTGCTGCTTCAGTGCAAATTCAAATGATTGGAAGCAAGAAAGATAAATCCTGAAAAGGTGGTCTCTGGGACAAACATTATGATATGGAAGAAAGAGCCCCGTGCATACACACATACACCACCATGCAAGCAATGGAGAAGCCCAGGAGACAGAAAATAGTAAAACATGAGACACCGAGGGGCCATGGAACACGGGGAGGAGACACTGGTTTACCTTGTGATTCAGAAGGCAGTGGACCAAGTAGACATGGACGCCCTGGAGGATGCTGATGATGGTGAAGGTCATCACCAACCTGACAGGGTCCAGCACTCCTTCCACCAGAAAGAAGCCAAGGCCCCAAGAAGAGCCCAGAATGAAAACGTGAGCAATGGCTTTGAACGTCAGCATCCTGCCAAAACCAAGAAGCAGAACAATGTCAGCTCTATGGCTCACGGCAACACTTTCTATCACATATTTACTCTTGCTTCAAGGCTTGGGACTAAGAATGTCAGACCGTTAAACATGGTAACCTCTGGCAGGAGTGTTAAAGGGATCACTGATATGTAATGTTAGCATCGTATAATGTGACTGTGATATAATTTATGCCATCTAATTATTTATAGAAAGTAATACATATACACAAAAAGTAATTTATGTTTGGTATAATGAAATGGGAAATGTTCCAACATTCATAATATTAACATAATGGCATTTATTATAACTATATACTATAAGTGTATTAACTATGTTTTTTTATTTTCTGTATTCAGTTGCTGTCACAACTGGAATCCTACTGACCCTGTGGAGGGACTGCCCCTTATGGGGTTAGTCAATTCTTAGAGTGTACCTTTCAAATGCAAACCAACCAACCCAGGGCCCACACCCTCAACCACCTCCTTTATCTCTCACACTCTAGGCCACTATCCACCTGCCTTAACTACCCCAGGACCAGGTACCAGACAACCCAGGACAGCCCCTATACCCAGGAGCCCACTGGCTATTCAAACTAGTCCATCCTAAACCTGTGTACCCTGCCTCACCTCCTTTCCACACACACCACAATAAAGGCGCTTGCCTACAATTTCCCCTGTGCCTCTGCCTGCTAGCCAACTCCGGTGTTTCCCCCAGGATATCTCCCCACTCCTGACACAGCATTCCCTTCCTTTTGGGGTCTGTGATTATAACATTATCTTTTCAATGGCAGCTATCTCCCAATCTATTGTTCTTTCTACGTACCTAAATGACACCTGTGTAAAACAATAAGTTAATACAATATATATTTCATACTGTTAAGTACTGAAAATGATTCCTAGCAGAAATACATCCTTAGAGGTTCATATACTGGATAAATTTTCGTTTTCACCTGGACCATATAAATTCCCCAAATTATAAAAATGGCAAAACTGAAAAAGCATTATTCTCCTAACTCAGGGTTTCTCAGCCTTGGCATTCCTGACATTGGGGGCGGATCACCTTTTTTTAAAAAATTTTTTTAATGTTTATTTTTGAGAGACAGAGAGAGACAGAGCACGAGCAGGGGAGGGGCAGAGAGAGGGAGACACAAAATCTGAAGCAAGCTCCAGGCTCTGAGCTGTCAACACAGAGCCCAGCGTGGGACTAGAACACACAAACCAGGAAATCATGACCTGAGCTGAAGTTGGATGCTTAACCAACTGAGCCGCCCAGACGCCCCTGGGGGGGGGGTCATCTTTGTGGCGGGGGCTGTCCTGTGTGTTGTAGGATATTTAGCACCATCATTGGTCTCTACCATCTAGATGCCAGTAGCAACCTTCCCCTCTTCACCCCCCCATCCCATATTGCCATAACCAAAATCGTCTCCAGAAAATAGCCCCCAGGTTAGAATCACTCACTTTAGGCAGTGAAAAAAACTCACTGCCCTCACTTTAGGCAGTGAAAAAAAACAACCCCCCCCCTCCGGTTTTCCAGCTCTGTGCCCACCTACCTTGTGTTCTGCATCCCAGATACTTCATTATTGAGGGACTTAAGTTGGTCTTTTAAAATCCATAGGGTGGTCAAATAGAAGGACAAGATGATCTGTGAAGTGACATGAAGGGCAGAGCTTAAAGTAGGCTAAGACCCAATATTTTTAATTAAATAGGAAATGACAGTTATTCATTCTCAAAACTTATAAAATATGTTTAGGATTTCTAAAACTCAGTGGGTATACACCTTGATTTTTTAAAAATTAGCTTCCATTTTTTTTTTCTGATCAGAGAAGCAACATATGGTCATTATCCAAAATTAGGAAAATGCAGAAAAACAAACAGAACTTATCTGAAATTCCAGAGAAGAAATTCACACACACAGATAAGCACTATTCCCATTTTGGTGCTTATCTTCTCTAAGGTTTTGAGGGTTTTGTTTCCTCCCCCATTGGCATGCCTTGTGTATAATCGTATTTTAAAATCATGTACTAAATGTTTTTCAACATCTTGGGGTGCGTGGGTGGCTCAGTCAGTTAAACGTTCAACATCAGCTCAGGTCATGATCTCCCAGTTCATAGATTGGGAGCCCCACATCGGGCTCTGTGTGGACAGGTCAGAGCCTGGAGCTTGCTTTGAGTTCTGTGTCTCCTTCTCTCTCTGCCCCTCCCCATTTGCTCTCTGTCTCTCTGTCTCTCTCTCCCAAAAATAAATAAACATTAAAAAAACCCTAATATCTTTAGGGAAAGCTGAGTGAAGGGTATGTGGGACTCTGCACTATTTTTACAACTTCTTGTGAATTTTAAGTTATTTGAAAATGAAAAAGATAACAGGTGTTGGGAAGCATGTGGAGAAATTGGAATGCTGTGTGCTGTTGGTAGAAATACGTTGGCGTAGCTGCTGTGGAAAACAATATGGAGCTTCTTCAACATACTAAGAATATAACTGACATATGATCCAACAATCCCACTTCTGGGTACTTATCCTAAAGAATTGAAATCTGAATCTCAAAGAGATACACATACTCCTATGTGGGGAATAACAGGAATTCCCTGAACTTGCACTGATGGGTTAACAAGGCATAAAGAAATAGAAAGTCACAGGATGCATGCATCCAAGATCAGGTAAACAAGGTTAGGTAAACAGGGCAAAGGCCCCCAGTATAGGACACAAAGGTACAGGAATAAGAAATCTCAGGATGGAAGCATCCAAAATGAGGTAAACAAGATTAGGTATTCAGGGCAGAAACGCCCCCCAGCTTAGTACAATAGCAGAAAGTTGCTTTTACAGGAAGGAAGGACGAAAATGGGAAAAAGGGACTTTAGATCAGCAGCGAAGTCTCCCAGAGCCTGAGCTAATTAACAAAAGAAAGATGCCTTGTTGACCCTGAGGTAGCATGCTCTTTCTTATCCCCTAGGCAAGTTTAGGTAAACAGAGGTGGGGCCTCATGTCTGCTGTAAACAACCATCCACCTGGGGCCAGGAGTTTATTCTGTATTAACCCAACCCCCTAACACCACATATCTTCAAAATCCCCTTTCCCTCATGCCCATGAGTTAATGTTCACAGTTTCATTGTCTCTTTGTGCTTATAAGCCTTCTGATCCTAACAAAAATGGACCAAGGACCCTTACTCAGGGCTCTTGTCTCCTCCCAGACATTAGCCTCTCTTGCATTTCAATCCTGCATTGCTGGACAGGTGAGAACTCCAGACCCAGAGTCTATGACACTCCTATATTCATTGCAGCATTATTCACAATAGCCAAGATGTGCAAACAATCTAAGTGTCTGTTAACAGATGAATGGATAAATAATTTATGATAGAAATAGCTAGTTGGATAATCAGATGGACACAGTGGAATATTATTTAGCCCTAAGAGAGGGAAACCCTACAATATGTGACCACATGGATTAACCTTGAAGACGTTACACTAAGTGAACTAAGCCAGTCACAGAAGGACAAATACGGTATGATTCCACTTACATGAGGTACCTAAAACAGTCAAACTCAAGTCAAATTCATAGAAGTGGAAAGTAGGATGGTGGTCTCAGGAGATGGTGAGGGGGAGAGAGGCTATCAGGAGTTATGATTCAGGAGGTATAAAGTTTGGGTCATGCAAGGTGATTATGTTCTAGACCTCTGCTGTATGACATCATGCCTATGGCCGACAACACTGCATTTTACACCTAAACTTTTACTAACAGGAATAGAGCTCATGTTAAATATTCTCATTATAATTTCAAAAAGGTGATTGACCTTGGCCAAAATTATTTCTTTTGGTTTTGAACTTTAAAAAAATATTTATTTTTATTTTTGTAAACATAATTATTGTCAAATTGGCTAACATATAGTGTGTAAAATGTGCTCTTGGTTTTTGGGGTAGATTACCATGCTTACATACAATACCCAATGCTCATTCCAACAAGTGCCCTCCTCAATGCCCATCACCCACTTTCCCCTCTCCCCCATCCCTCCTCAACCCTCGGTTTGTTCTCTGTATTTAAGAGTCTCTTATGGTTTGCCTCCCTCCCTCTCGGTAACTATTTTTTTCCCCTTCCCTTCCCCCATAGTCTTGTTAAGTTTCTCAAGATCCACATGAGTAAAAACATATGATATCTGTCTTTCTCCGACTGACTTGGCCAAATATTTTTTTTTTTCTTCAACGTTTTTTTTTTTTATTTTTATTTTTTTTTTTATTTTTGGGACAGAGAGAGACAGAGCATGAACGGGGGAGGGGCAGAGAGAGAGGGAGACACAGAATCGGAAACAGGCTCCAGGCTCCGAGCCATCAGCCCAGAGCCTGACGCGGGGCTCGAACTCACGGACCGCGAGATCGTGACCTGGCTGAAGTCGGACGCTTAACCGACTGCGCCACCCAGGCGCCCCGGCCAAATATTTTTTAAAAAGCCACATCATCAGTGGTGCAGGCAAGATAAACATCAGAAACTTTATTTCATGTGATGTCTCAGTTTCAACTCAGATGTGACTCTTCCCACAAGAAAAGGGTCTACAATCTCTTGGCATATTCTGCCTTAAGTTCAAGGACTCTACAGAAAATTTAAATAGGTCATTATCAAATTATCCCTTTGTCACATCAGTGAAACATATTTTCTACATTCAAAGTAATGACAAAAATTATAAACCACCAAAATAATAACAAAAACAGGCCCCATGGGGCTCAAAGGAAGCTGATCCAGCAGCTGAAAAAGAGAATAAACAACTTTCCAGATCTTCATAAAAAGAAGAAAATGCACTTAAAAAACCTTTCCCTAAACTGAAACATTGGGGGAAAAATGGGTACAGGAACTGGGTCAGGGGGAAACAAATAATATAATAGGTGACAACCATTAACACTGAGAAAAAATTAACAATGATTAGCATTCATGGAAGACTTACCTTCTGGGCATTGTAACCCCCAACATTCAGTTAAGCATAGAGGACTCAATGAATGCCACCATGTCCTTCCGCTATCAGAATTCAGTTACAAACTCAGAGCAGGGGCTTTGAATAGACCAGAGCTCCCCTGCCTTGGCTCTACTGGCATTTTGGGCCCGTGGTTCTTCACTGTGCAGTTGGCCTGTGCATCACAAAACATTTAGCAGCATCTCTGGCCACCCCCTCCCTCAAGTTGTGACAACCAGAAAGGTCTCCAGACACTGCTGAATGTCCCCTGTGGGGCATGAAATCACCCCTGGTTGAAAACCACTGGAATGGACCAAAAATAGGATAAATGTATATTTGGCTTTCAGTAACAAAAATATTTAGTTTCAACTCCAATTTTTATCCATAAATGACAGTGCCTATTCCTCAAGTTGTATTTCAAAAGGAAGTTGTTCACTGCTTAGTTCAATGGATACTCTTGTGCGTTATTCCTTTTCCAAAAGTTATCAACACCTTAAACCCAGGATTGCCCACTTGTTACTAAATTTAATTTTGCAAGATAGAAGAAATTAAAAAAGAAGGTCAATTTGTAGGTGTGATAGGATAATGTGAGCCTCTCTCCACCCCCAAAATATCCATGTTCTCATGCTCAGAACTTGTGAATTTCTACTTTGTGAAACAAAAGGGACTCTGCAGATATGATTGAACATAAGGATTTTGGAATGGGGGAGATTATCCTGGGTTACCTGAGTGGATCCAATGTAATCACAAGTGTTTTTACAAGGGGAAAGGGGAGACAGAAGAAAGTCAGAAAGAGATGTGAAGGATGGTCAGAGACGTGCAATGTTGCTGGCCCTGAAGATAGAGGATGGGGGACATAAGCTGAAGAATGTGGGTGGCCCCCAGAAGCTGGAAAAGCCCTTAGAACCTCAAGAAGGAATGCACTTTGCTGGAACCTTGATTTTAGCTAAGTGATATCCGGTTGGACTTCTGACCTACAGAATTCAAAATAAGATAATAAACTTGCATTGTTTTAAGTCACCAAGTTTGAGCTAACTTGTTAGCACAGCAATAGGAAATTAATACAGTAAGACATCTAAAAAGTCAAATAACATATGACATACGAAGTTTACCTCTCAGTCATTTCCCTGACCACACTATTTAAAATTATCAGCTCACATATATTCCCATTTCCCTAGTTTGCCTCTCTGTGGTGGCACCTATTGTAGCCCAACATCATATTCCATGTCTATTTGCTTATTGTCTGCTTTGTTTCCTGGGGTGCCCACAGCACCTACAACAGAGCAGGTAGTAGATGTTCAATACATGGGAGTTCATACATATATTATTACTTCCTCATGACAAAGACACCGTGCTTACTTAGTATGTATCCCATAACTGCTGTGTCCAACACCTGTAGACACAGCTACAATCAGAGCTGGGACCCCGTAGCCAAAAGGATACATGAACTTCTTGAACTTCCCTGTAATTATGTAGTTGGCCACCTTGAGGTTTCTGACAGTTAGGAAAAGCTGTAGCCCTTCAAGGAGCATCCAGGTGAAGGAGGCCAGGTAGAGGTAGTGTAGCACGCCAGCAATGATGGAGCACAGCACCTGCAGGGGAGACAAGGGTTGGGAGAATCTGATGGGTGCACAGAGAACAATGCCCACCATTCCTTGGGGAAAGGGGGATGCGAGGTAAACAGAACACAGTTGAGCAGAGCAGGATGCTTAGGTTGACTCCTGATACTTCTCTGCGTCAGCTCATGGTAGCAAACTCAAATGCCTGTGGAGGGTCAGGCAGGCAGCATGTATCTGTCAAACAGGCCACCTTTAGGGAATGAATAAACAGGGGGTGGAACTGTGCCACGTGACCCATCTGGAAAGCCACATTACTTTCAGCCCCAGCAATGGTTTCCACACAAGAATGTGAGCTCAATATCGCCAGTGCTTCCATTCTTAAAAAAAAACAAATAAAAAGAAATCAAAATACAAAAACCTGGAAATCTGGATTGTCGTGCAAAATCTCAGTTTTTAAATGCTGGCAGCTTTTTTTGTAACGTGGTAAAACATACAGAGCACAACACAAAATTTACCATCGTAACCATTTTTCAGCAGATGGTTCTCAGTCCAGTGGATGCTTATGAATCTTAACCACCCTACCTGACTGCGTGTCTCACTTGTAAGGTAAATGAGGAGAGGAAGGAAAAAGATCATTTTTGATGTCAAGGCAATGTGATTTCCTGGAGAAGAGACTATATCTGTTGAATTCCCAACTAATAGTTCTTTTCTCCCTTGTAATTGTCCTCATCACCATCACAGATAACGTTGACAGATATCTACATTTGCAGGCACCATTGTACAGACTCGACATAGAATAACTCGGTTGACCCCCACAGCAATCTGTGGTGTAGGTTCTGTTACTGTCCCAGATTTATGTGTTAGGGGACAGAGAAACAAAGAGGTTAAGTAACACCCTTCCCCCAAATATAGTATGTACACAAAAATGTTGGATGACTGTTCTTTGAATGACACATAAAAAGATTTGCCCTATCAAGCTTTACTATAATGAACAACTTTACTATAATGGGCCCCACTGGGAGGTATAAATAGGGCCAAAATACTTTCACACAGTCATTCAATCATGCCCACAAAGTTTGATTACATGCTGGAGACAAAGTCTGTTTCTCTCCTTAATCTAGGTCTAAGGGTGTTTGTAAGAAAAAAAAGATATCCTATGTTCAGCCAGGAGCTGGAAAAGAGGGAATGGTGTCTGAATACTGCTTAGGAATATCTTTGATAGGAAATAAAAGGGCAGCAAAAATATATTCTAAGTGCTCACCACTGCTTGTGTCCTGAAATTCCCATCTAATTGCATTTTTTAAAAAAAATCAAAGGTCAAGCCTAAAAAGTAACAGTATCTTAAGTTTGGGGATGCTTACCATGTGTCAGACTTTTTTTAAAAAAGCTTCTATTATGGTAAAAAAAATGCATAACATAAAATTTACCATCTCAACCATTTTTGAGTGGACAGTGCAGTAATGTTAAGTATATTCACATTGTTGTGTAACCCATCTCTAGAATTTTTCCATTCTGTAAAACTGAAACTCTATACCCATTAAAACACAACTCTTCATTTCTCTTCCTGTACCACCTGGCACACACCCTTATACTTTCTGTTTCTATGACTTTGACTACCCTGGGGACCTCATGCAGGTGGAATATTACAGTAAGTAAATACTGTCTTTCTGTGTTTGGCATATTTCATTTAGTGTAGTGTCCTTAAGGTTCATCCATGTTGTTGCATATATCAAAATTGTGTTTCTTTTTAAAGTGAAGTACTATTCTGTATTATTTCATATGGCAGTACTAGGTTCAAGGTTTTGAGGAGCTATCATACTATTTTCATAGTGGCTGTGCTATTTTATATTCCTAACCAGCACTACACAGTGGTTCCAGTTTCTCTATGTCCTCACACTGTTTTTTTTATATATATATAATATCTATACTAATGGGTGTGAGGTGATATCTCATTGTGGTTTTGATTTACATTTACCTAATGGTTAGTAACATTCAGCATCTTTTCATGTGCTTCCTGGTCATCTGTATAGCATCTTTGGAGAAATGTCTATTCAGATTCTTTACCCTTTTTTTTTTTTTTAAATCGAGTTATTTTGTTCTTGTTGAATTGTAGACATTCTCTATGTATGCTGGATACTAATCCATTATCAGGTATTTTCTCCCATTCCCTGGGATACCTTTTCACTCCATTGACTGTATCCTTTGACATGCAGAAGTTTTTCGTTTGATATACTCCTTTTGTCTATTTCTACTTTTGTTTCCTGTTCTTTTGGGGTCATACCCAGAAACACTTGTGGAATCCAATGTCATCAAGCGCTGCTGTCATGTTTCTTCTAGGGGTTTTATAGTTTTAGGTCTTACATTATGTCTTTGATCCATCTTGTGTTCATGTTGTATATGGTAGGTGTCCAACTTCACTCTTTGGCATGCAGATATCCAATACTCCCAGTACCATTTGCTGAGGTTGGTTAGTATTTTAAGGGCTTTATATACATTGACTTATTTGTCCCACATGTCAACAATGCATGTTGCTATTATCAGTAGCAGAACTGCAGCATTCTGGGCTGAACTCAGCATGGAAGGCTGGTAATTTTCCTAAGAAGTGAGTGGGAAGGGAGGTGGGACTTGAATGCATACTGTTCAGCTCCAGAAGCTATAATCTCCCTTTAGTGGTTTAAAAAATGTCCATCAATTCTTGGGGCACCGGTGTGGCTCAGCTGGTTAAGCATCTGACTCTTGATTTCAGCTCAGGTCATGATCTCATGGTTTGTGCGATTGAGCTCTACGTCATGCTCTATGCTGACAGTGTGGAGCCTGCTTGGAATTCTCTCTCTCCCTCTCTCTCTGCCCCTCCCACCTCCAAAATAATAAATAAATAAACATTTTAAAAAAAGAAAAAATGTCCATCAATTCTTTGGCACTCCCATCAAAATGCCAAGCCTAATTCCACTCCCTTAAGTACAGTCTCTCACGGAGCACTCACAGAAGCCAGCTGTCATGCCATGAGGACATTGAGGCAGTTCTTAGCCCCAGGTGGTGAGAAAGAGGCCTCAAGCCAACAGCCACATGGGGGAACGACCTTGAAAACAAAGCCTTCAGCCTCAGTGAAGCTTGCAGGTGACAAGCCCCAACCAACATCTTTACTGCAACCTGATGAAAACCCTTGAGCCAGAACCATCCAAAGAAGCCATTCTGGATTCCTCACTCCCAGAACCGGGTGAGATGATAAATGCATATCATTTTAAGTCGCCAAGTTCTTGGGTAATTAGTTACACAGCAAGTAGAACCCCTTTGAAGAAAGCAGAATCATTTTTAATTTTGGCAAAGTTCTGAAACCTAGAAACTCTTCTATTGAAATGTGCCTGGTATGATGCCTGCTTGTGGCACTTAAGAAGCAACTCAAAAATACCTAAGGACTGTCACTCATCTCCTGTGCTAGCTCTGGATTGGTGCCTTCTTAAAACCTGACCACTTTTATTTGGACCAATTTGACCAGTCAGATCGGTCCAGAGCCTTGGAGGACAGTTGAGGGGCTGATTCTGAAGTTATCTCCCCAGTTCAGCTCATGGGTACCCCAATTTCCAAGGCAACCACATCACCTTTGGCTCATTTTGGATTTTGCAACACCATGTCTCATAGATGAGTGACACTCTTTTTTTTTTTAAATAAGTTTATTTATTTATTTTGAAAGAGCACAAGAGTGCAAATGAGCAGGGTAGAGGCAGAGAGAGAGAGAGGGAGAGAGAGAATCCCAAGGAGTCTCCTCCCTCTCAGTTTGGAGCCTGATTTGGGGCTTCATCTCACAAACTGAGATCATGACCTGAGCTGAATTCAAGAGTCAGACATCTAATTCACTGAGCTTCTCAGGTGCCCCAAGTGAGAATCTACCTCATTTTTAAAGACTTCTCACTGGTGAATTCATCAGCATGGAAATATTCTCATTTAATTACAAAATGCCTCTGGATGTAATAGAGTAACCTGGTTGTCACACACTTTTCATGGTAAAATGCGAAATTAATGGATATGGAGAGTGAGGTGTTCTTCCTGGATCTTGTTGTACCACTTACTACCTTGGAGTTCAGGTAGAAATTATGCAACTTTTCCTTCATCGTTAGGTTTTCCTCAGATGCAAAGCTCTCATCAATTATGGGGACCAATAGAAGCATAAGATATAAATGCAACAGCACTTGGGATAAAGAAGAAAACTGCACCTAGTTTCAATGATGCCCATTTGATGGCAAAATAAATGATGTAAGGGATCATCTGTGTTAATGCTCATTTTTGAATAGGATGCTAGACCATTGGAAAAAAATAATTTTTGCTCCCATTTATTTAGCCTTTTGGGACAATTTGTTGAGCCATTCACATAAGTCATAATTATTTAATGTTTAATGTATTTTTTGTTTTAAATGATAATTTCATCCTTACTACCACTCTTAAGATAAGCATAGGCATAATTTTCTTTGGCATTTTACAGTCAAGGAAAAGATTAAAGATATTAAATAACTAACTTTATGTTGGAGCTAGGAAAAGGTGAAGTCATTATTATATTCCTGAAAATTTTCGACCTAAGTCAATGAATCAATGGAAGGAATGAAGGGAGAGGGGAAGGAAAAAAGGAAGGAAGGCGAGAAAGCAGGAAGGTTAGTAGATAGATGAGTGGGTAAGTAGATGGATAGCAGAATGGATAGAGGCATGGGTGGATGGATGGATGCAGGGAAGAATGGATGGATGGATGAATGGGTGGATGGAGAGAAGGAAGGAAAGGGAAGGGAGAGAAAAAGAGGAAGAAAGAAGGAAGGAAGGGAGAGAGAAAGAAGGGGATACAGGGAATAAATGAAGGAGGGAGCAAGGAAGTGAATGAGGAGGAAAAGACTGCTAGCAGGTAAATTCTACTCAGGTAAATTCTTACTCAGGAGAGTAAGGTCTTATGAAAAGTAGTCAAAGAAAAATCATAAAGGTAATGAAAGACTATGCACAGTTTTAAAAATGAGGTAGACAAATATAAAATCATTATGATGTACACTTGAAACTAATATAATGTTCTATGTCAATTATACCTCAAGTAAAAATTTTTAAAAATTATGTTTTTATTTCTATGTATTTTTTAAGTTTATTTATTTATTTTGAGACAAAGGGGGGGGAGAGAGAGAGAGAGAGAGAGCCCAAGCAGGCTCCCTCCTGTCAGCGTGGAGCCCAAGGTGGGGCTCGACCCCACCAACAGTAATATCATGACTTGAGCTGAAATGGAGCCAGACACTTAACCTACTGAGCCACCCAGGTGCCCCCAAAATTTTTAAAAATTGTAAAACTTAAATAAAAAAATAAATGCATAACATATAAACACAGATATTCAGAAGTTGAAATAAGAGAGTGCTAAAAGGTTTGTCAACTTTCTCTAGGAAATTGGGAGCCATTCACTGTTCAGGTGCAAGGAAAAGACATTCACGTTTAAGAAAACCAGCCTTGAGCAGGGTAGAGGCAAGTTAAGCCAGGAACCAACCTGGGAAATCATTAATATCCCCTCTAGTCTCGCTGCAACACATCCCAAGTAAACAGAATAGGAAATTGGATGCTTTTCTTTTTCTGGCTATGAAAGCCCAATGCGAATCTCCCAGACTCTGGCTTTACATTGTCGTTGCAGAACTTACTAAGTAACAATAAAGGGCTTCGAGGAAATGCTTTATAGGAGCAACATGAAATTCCATTGGGAAGATTCTTGGACTACTGTCTAAATTCTAGGGCCACCATTTACTCTACCTCCCAAGCTTTCCTGCTCAATGGTGGTTCAGTGAACATCCATGGTCTGTTTTTCTGCCTTCAGCCTGAATGTCTTCTTCAGTGTGCATTTCTTAAGCCTTCCTGTTTCAATGGCTAAAACACAGAGAATGTTTGGTCAACAGCAACATCCACTTGCCCACCTGCTCCAATATGATAATCCTCTGCACCGGACACCAAAAAGAAAAGCCTGAATGCTCATGGACTGACTCCTCCTGATTAGTGTGGAAAAAAAAGGCCAACCCCCCTGGGCATTTAGCCAAGTTCAAAAAGTAAACTAGGAATTAACCAGCCACCTTCACTCTTTATTACTATCGTGATAAAATACACATAACACGAAATTTACCATTTTAACCATGGGTAAGCACACACTTCAGTGGCATTAAGCACATTCACATCCTCACCATCCATCTCCAGAACCTGTTCATCTCCCCAAATGGAAACTCTGTTCCCAGCAAACACTAACTCCCCTCCCCCAGCCTCTGGATCCCACCATCTACTTTCTGTCTCTATGGATGGGTCTCCCTTGGGGACCAACTATGAGTGGGATAATACAACATTTTTTCTTTTGTGTCTGGCTTGTTTCACTGGGCATAATGTCCCCAAGGGCCATCTGTATTGTAGCAGATGTCAGAACGCCCTTTCTTTTTAAGACTGAATAATATTGCATTGTCTGGATGGACCACATTTTGTTTCTCCATTCATCTGTCCATGGTCACTTGGGTTGTTTCCACCTGTTGGCTACTGTGAATAATATTGCTGTGAACATGGATGTATAAATATCTCTTTTAGTTCCTGCTTTCAGTTCCTTGGAGTGTATACCCAGAAGTGGAATTTACGGGTCGTATGATAATTCTGTGTTTAAGTTTTTTGAGGAACCAAAAAAGTTCTATCTAGTTACACCATTTTACATTCCCACCAGCAATGCATAAGGGCTGTAATTTCTCCACATCCTCACCAATGTTTGTTAGTTTCTGTTTTCTGATACTAGCCTTCCAAGTGGGTGTGGGCTGTTGCCCTTTGCTCTTCAACCCAGCACTGAATCACAGGCCAGGAAGGGAAGGCAGAGCAGACAGAAAAATTTCCAAATCACCAAGAGAGGCAGTGCATTCAAAACGATGTTGGCAAGAACCATGGTGTTTGGGATTCAGATTGCTATGCGTGAGGTGCTATGGGTGACCTGGGGCCAGTGGCTTAATCTTCCCTATCTCCAATTTCCTCATCTACAAGATTGGGATAATAATAGCGACTGCCTTAAGGAGTTACCATATGATTACAGGAAATCATTAATGCACATACCCTTTGGGCATCTATTATGAGCTGAGCCATAGCAGTGAATGAGACTGGTGAGGTCCCTCAGCCTCATGGATTGCAGAAAAAATGCACTCTGGTTTAGCTCCCTTGCGTTTTTTTTTTTTTATCAGCTTACACTCCATGAAAAGGGAAAGAGTGTACTCAGTGCTTCCTTTATGCACACCTTGATTAATGTCAGCATCAAGCTCTGAGAGAACCTTCCCACCCAGCTGTAGGTAACTGAAGTTTCCCTATGCCCTCTGCTGTCTGAGCCTAGAGCCATGAGGAACCACAAAGGACTCAAAATAATATACCCCCCATGGAATGAAATACCAGCATCTGCACACATTCGTATCAAAAATCAACCTTCCCGGGGGCACCTGGGTGGCTCAGTCAGTTAAGTGCCTGACTTCGGCTCAGGTCATGATCTCCCAGTTTGTGGGTTCGAGCCCCGCATCGGGCTCTGTGCTGACAGCTGGGAGGCTGGAACCTGCTTCGGATTCTGTCTCCCTCTCTCTCTGCCCCTCCCCTGCTCTCACTCTGTCTCTCTTTCTCTCTCTCAAACATATATAAACATTAAAAAGAATTTAAAGGGGCGCCTGGGTGGCTCAGTTGGTTAGGTGACTGACTTTGTGGGTTGGAGCCCCGCGTCGGACTCTGTGCTGACAGCTTCTGATTCTGTGTCTCCCCCTCTCTCTGCTCATGCTCTGTGTCTCTCTGTCTCTCAATAATAAATAAACATTAAAAAAAAAAGAATAAAAAAAAAGCCACTTCCATCCTTAACATTAAGAGTAAAGTCACATTCTTGGCAACATTAGTATATTTAAAATAGGAATAGCATATTTTACACACATACACACACAAACACACACAAAATAAAGATCATATGAATGGTATCACTGCAAATTTATTTTTTTTGAAGAGGAGGTTAGGATATCTTTACCTCTATATATGTGTGTGTGTATGTGTGTGTGTGTGTGTGTGTGTGTGTGTATATATATATATGTATATATATAATATACAATAATATACAAGTATAACATATACACATATAGGAGCATATGTAACTTATATGTATTTTATATAATGTATAATTATATATTATATAACATTTATATAGACAAGATTTCTAGGTATAGAAACAGAGACTTAGTGAGATAAAGATACTAACCCAAGGCCATGCATCTACCAGCTGTTCTTTTAAACCCAGGTCAGTCAACTAGGTCTGGCCCTTAAGCAGTATACCGAGTACTTCTCAACCCAGGCAGTATATCAGAATCGCTTGGGGAGCTTTAAAATTACTGATGCTCAGGCTCTGTCCCCAAGTGGGTCTTCCACTAGTATTTTCCTTTTTTTAATGTCCCACATGATCCTAATGAGCGTCCAATGCAGGAACCACCTCACTGAGCATGGTGGAAAGACTAAGAGGGCACTCCATGACCCACTCCCCAGTCTCCTGGTATCCACACCTTAGGAAGTGCTTCCCTTTATATTTGGGCTGGTCTGGCAACTTGCTTCTAACCAATAGAATATGGTGAAAGTGATGGGGTATCATGTTCACGATTATGCTACGTAAGGCTATAACTCCCACCTTGCTAGCAGACACTTTCTTACTGACTTTGATCAAAAAAGCTGTCCTAGAAAGAGGCCCACGTGGGCCTGGGGGAGGCCTCCAGCCTCTGGTCAGCAAGAAACCAAGGCCCAAGACATCCCACAAGGAACTGAATCCTGCCAACAAACCATGTGAGCTTGGAAACAAATTCTCCCTTGTTCATGCCTTCAGATGAGACTCCAGACCTGGTCAACACTTTATTTCAGTCTTGTGAGACACCCAGAAAAGCCATGCCCTGACTCCTGACTCATGGAAACTATGAATTATAAGTGTGATGTTTGTGGTCCCTTGTTATGCAACAATCCCTAACTAATACACTAAGATAGAGTAGCTTTCTCTGACTCTCCAGAATCATAGATGGTTTATATTATCTTCTTGCTGACCTGTATTTCCTCGAAAAATTTTAAGACATAAAGAGATGTCTCTAATCTAAAATTAAAGCCACATTCTCTTTATTTCTTCTGACATCATAGTACCTAATGAAATTGGCTAGGTCCAAACTTTGGACTGTGGGTCCATGAAGAAAACAATAACATCAATGAAATTCCAGAATGACCAGCTGTTTGTGTACTGGTTGAAAGAAGGATGCACATTTGGACCAAGTTGGAGAGTCCAATTCCTGGCTCTTCCAACATTTAGGAGGCCAAGACCTTACACACTTTTTTTCTGAAATAGAGGTGGGAACATCTATACTCCAGCACAGCCAGGAGGATTTTGTGGGGTGATGTACAAACTTGTCAGAACAGACCTGGCAATGGGCAAGGGGAGATGTGCTTACCAGCGTTGTGATTCCTGACTCATACTGCCTTTCCACCTTCCGTGTTTCTTCCATATCTCTGGATGCAGCTGCAAGGACAGCCCTCCTCCACACTCTGCAGGTAGAGCCTAACTAGCACTGCTTTCCCTTTGTGCTTTCCAGCGGTTAACTGGGAAGTGAGGTTTGTGAGAACAAGGTAGGAATCCCTGATGCCCTGTCAGAAACAAGGCTTGTTATATGAAGGGAAGCCTTTGCAAGGTCAACGTCCTTTACTCAAACAAATTTGAGCTTGCATTTTGGCAGGATAAATCTACCAATAGCCCGGAAGCCCAGTATCAGGCACTGGAAAAGCAAAAGCATGCTTGGTTAACACTTATTCCATAATAAAACCGGTTTGCTCCTCTTAGACTTCTGTGGCACATCTTTCTGGGTTAAGATTTTTGCTTTTCATTGCCTTTCCCCAACATTAAGCCATGTGATAAAGAAAATTTGACATGAACCATGAAAGAGGAGGTACTTCCTCTCATTGACAGAGGTTTGAGAGGGCTTAAAGCTTTTCTGGGACTGTCCCACACCCCCCTATGTATGAGCTCCGAAGTATCTCTGTGAAATAAGATTCCCCTGAATTTGCAAACCCCACTTGAGACCAATTCTGAGAATCTTCACTTGACTCATATCCTAAGAAGGGAAGTCTCAGTAGACTCAGTTCCTTAGCATGTCTGTCTTTCAATACTTTCCAGTATTATAGTAGTTTTTGGTTTTTATTTGGTTAAGTATCCATCTACACTGGTCAAATATTCCAAAGTTGTAGTTATGTAGGATGAATAAGTCTTGACACCTAATGTACAGCATGATCACTTTAGTTAATAATACTGTACTATATATTGGACATTTGCTAAAAGATTTCAGGCACATTCGCATGTGTGCACACACACACAGGTAAATGTGAGGAAATGGATACGTTAATTAGCTTGACTATGGTAATAATTTCATTATGTATATGTATATCAAACTATCATGATGTACTCCCTAGATATATAAAATTGTTGTTAAAAGACATTTTAGGGGTACCTGGGTGGCTCAGTCAATTAAACATCCAACATTTTGATTTCAGCTCAGGTCATGATCCTAGGGTTGTGGGATTGAGCTCTGTGTAGGGTTCTGTGTTGGGCAGGGAGCCTGCTTAAGATATTTTCTCTGTCTCTCTCTGTCTCTGTCTCCTTCCCTCCCTCCCCCTGTGCTCTTCCATGCCCCCACCTCAAAAAAATAAAAGGACATTTTAAACAGCCCATATGGATGAGTTTTAAAAAAATTTTTAATGTTTATTTATTTTTGAGAGAGACAGAATGTGAGCGGGAGAGGGACAGAAAGAGAGGGAGACACAGAATTCAAAGCAGGCTCCAGGCTCTGAACTGTCAGCACAGAGCCTGATGCAGGGCTTGAACTCATTAACTGTGGGATCATGAGCTGAGCCTAAGTTGGACGCTCAACTGACTGAGCCACCCAGGCACCCTTTATAGATGAGTTTTTTAGTGTAATTTTAGGGTGGTGAAACTATTGTTTGTTACTATAACAGTGGATACACGTCATCATACATTTGACAAAACTCATAGAAGGTACACCATCAAGAGTGACCCCTAATGTCAACTATGGACTTTGGGTGATATTGACATGACATTGTAGGTTCACAAAAGGACCATCTGGTGCCAGATATTGATAGTGGGTGAGGCTGTGCAAGGAGGGGGTGGGGATATATAAAAATTCTCTATTCCTGCTAAACTTTGTTGTGAATCCAACACCGCTCTAAAAAACAAAGTCTACTTGGGGCACCTGGAGGGCTCAGTCGCTAGAGCATCTGACTTCTGCTCAGGTCATGATCTCACAGTTTGTGAGTTTGAGCCCTGTGTTGGGCTCTGTGCTGTTGGCTCAGAGCCTAGAGCCTGCTTTGAATTCTGGGTTTCCGTCTCTGTCTCTGTGCCTTCCTCGCTTGTGCTCTCTGTCTCTCAAAAATAAATAAATATTAAAAAAACAAATTAAAAAAAACTCTTAAAAAAACACAACAAAGTCTATTTAAAAGGTGGTGTGTGGGGATGTTGGTGGAGAAAGCATCCATTTGCAACTAGAGCCAAAGGAAAGAGCTCAGACCTGCAAGGACAGAGTGGTGTTTCCCTCTCCACAGCTGGGGGACAGCCTTGACAAATGGGCACAAATCTGTCTGCTGTTGTTTGGGAACTGCTACCTCTTAATATCCATCACAAATCTAGCCCATCCCCCCCACCTCCATAAACCCCCAGTTTGTTCTCTATCTTTAAGATTCTCTCATGGTTTGTTTCTCTCTCTTTTCCCTCCACTACCATATGTTCTTCTGTTTTGTTTCTTAAATTCCACATATGACTGAAATCACGTGGTGTTTATCTTTCTCTGGCTGACTTATTTCACTTAGCATAATTTGTGTAGAACCACAGAAGGCCATGAATAACCAAGCAGTCCTGAAAAAGAAAAACCAAACTGGAGACATCATGATTCCAGATTTCAAACTAAGGTATAAAGCTATAGTCATCAAGACAGTAGGGTGCTGGCACAAAAACAGGTGCATAGATCAATGGAACAGAATAGAGAACCCAGAAGTGGACCCACAACTATAGGGTCAATTAATCTTTGACAAAGCAGGAAGAATATCCAGTGGGGAAAAAAAAGACAGTCTCTTCAACAAATGTTGGGAAAACTGGATGGTGACATGCAGAAGAATGAAACTGGACCACTTTCTTACACCAAACACAAAAATAAATTTAAAATGGATGAAAGACCTAAATGTGAGACAGGAAACCATCGAAATCCTGGAGAACACAGGCAGCGACCTCCTTGACCCTGGTCACAGCAACTTCTTAGTAGACACATTGCCACAGACCAGGGAAACAAAAGCAAAAATGAGCTATTGGGACCTCACCAACATAAAAAGGTTCTGAACAGGGAAGGAAACAATCAACAAAACTAAAAGGCAGCCTACAGAATATTTGCAAATGACATATCTGATAAAGAGTTAGCATCCAAAATCTACAAAGAACTTATCAAACTCAACACCTCCCAGAAAATAATACAGTGAAGAAATGGGGAGAAGACATAGATAGGCACTTTTCCAAAGAAGACATCCACATAGCAAATGGACACACGAAAAGATCCCCAACGTCACTCATCATCAGGGAGATACAAATCAAAACCACACTGAGTACCACCTCACACCTGTCAGAATGGCTCACATTAACAACTCAGGCAACAACAGATGTTGGCGAGGATGCATACAAAGAGGAACAGTGTTGGTGGGAATGCAAATTGGTGCAGCCACTCTGGGTAACAGCATTGGAGGTTCCTCAAAAAGTTAAAAAATATAACTACCCTAAGATCCAGAAGTTGCACTACTATTTACCCAAAGGATACAAAAATGCTGACTTGAAGTGGTACATGCACCCCAATGTTTACAGCAATATTATCAACAATAGCCAAATTATGGAGAGAGCCCAAATGTCCATTTACTAATGAACAAAGTTCTGCTTTTTAAGCAAAAAGTTTGATTGCCTTAGCAGTTAAACCCACCTTGGCTTTTTTGTATGAGTCAGTTCTGGTTGTTTGATGAAACCACTAGGACCCAGACTTTGCTTCTATTTCTTAAACCTGCCAGCTCAACTGTTGGGGAAGGTCATCGAAAAGACGTGACCACAGATTGACCCATGAGCAGAAACCAGGCACTCAGAGCCTCCTTATTCCGACCCCTTTCCTTGGAATATGGGTTCCTCTTGCCTTTCCTGCTTCCAGAGGGTGTTCTAAGGACATAGCCTTAGGATATTGATGTGGTCTATGTGTGACTGAACCCAGTTAAGGCCTCCTCTCTTTCTATAAACTTAGAAGATTTGGCAGATGAATGTTGGGATCCATTTGTCTTGCTACTGCCCAAGACAAACATCATATGTAAGCTCCCTTTGCTTATTAAAACTGTGACCTCCATACCTGAAGGGGCCTACCTCTTTCTGCAGTGTCTCCCTGCCCTCGAGCAAGGGAGCTGGTTTCAGATCACACCTGGGAACTTCCCAAGTGGATTGTGAACCAACATCAACTCCAAGGTCAGCTTAAGGGGAACAGCCCCCTCCCTTATGCCCCAGAAACTAGGGGCCAGCTCAAAGATCCTGAGAGGTAGCAGGACCCAGGTGGTCAGTCATGGATGTGGTTACTGCAGACCTCAAGTGCCTTCCCCAGAAGGAACTAAAACAGCTTGACCACTCCCTAACACTTTCATCCCTGCTCACCTTGCCCTGTAACTCTGGCTTAGATTTTACCAGGGGGAAGGGGAAAGAAGAGAAGACACAATAGGAGAGCAGAGGGGAAGGGGGACCATTTGGACCCATCAACGAGGGTGAGGCTCCTTAAACGCTGAAGAAGCAACATGTCCTCTCCTGAATGTAAGACCGTGGAGTCCTGTAATTCTACCTCCCTGTTTAAGTCTATCTCCTACCAATCCAATTCAATAGTGGTGCTGAAATTGACCTCATAATACCAGACAGTTGAATGGTGGCTACCAGAGATGGGGGTGGGGTGGGGTGGCAATGGGGAGATGTTTATGGGCACAAACTTGGAACTAGTACACAGGTAAGGTCTGTGATGTAATGCACACCATAGTGATGATAGACAACAGCGCCGTATTATATACCTTAAAGCTGTTGACAGACCACATCTCATTTGTTCCTGCAACAAAATAGAAATGGTAATTATGTGATGCCATGGGAGTTTAGTTAAAGCTAAGGTGGTTATTCCATTGCCATATATAAGCATATGAAACCAACATGGTATACACCTTAAAGGTATACAATGTTATGTGCCAATTATGTCTCAATAAGTTTTAAAAAATTAAATTTAAAAATAGTGGTTTTGATGTGGACAGCTACAACAGATGGAGCAGGTACACAGGGAAGGAGTATTACCAACAGTGATAGCCAGGGTGAAGTAACCATTTACCCCTGGTAAGCACCTTCCAGGTAGAGTATCTCATGGATTCCCCCCTGATATTCTCAAGAAGCAGAGCCTCTTATCTGCCCCATTTTACAGCAAAGGAATCTGAGGGTCATAGTGGTTCAGGAACTTGTCCAAGATAACACAGCAGGTAAGCAACAGAGCCCAGCCTGTCACAGTGCTACACCCCACCAGGCTTTTTTGTTAAGCGCTCCTTCACAACCTTAGTTTCTGAGATCTTTCCCCTTTTATTAACACTGTGATTACTACACCAACTGTCCCGGGGACCCAAAAGTGTCCTGTTTTGTGCCATAGAGAGAGGAGAGAAAGAGAATGGTAAGATTCCCTCACTGCCCATTTGGAACAGATTCTTTTAACACTACACAGAGAATTCAATTCTCTTCCAACTCCATTTAAATGACTTGGGACTCCCTGAAGAGTCTCATGCACTGGCTAAAGCTGTCTCCAAATTCCAAGTCCTCTGTCACTTCTGATTTTCATATAGACATGCTGACAAGCCCAGAGAAGCAAGATATGCTATACTGAAACTTAAAAAAAAAGGTCAGCCATATTAGTGGTCAAAATTTCATGGAGATTTTGACTTTTTGGCCGATAAATTTTTCTATGAAGCTTCCTGCCCCCATTTGGCAGGTTTTTGTTGTTATTGTTTTAGCTCGTACCATTAAACTTTTTTTTTTTAATTCTCATGTCTTCCTTTAAGGTAAGGTGTCTCAGCCTTAGCACCTTAGCACATTTTGGGCTGGATAATTCCTCATCGCAGGAGCTGGGCTGCACTGGAAGGTGTTAGGTAACACCCTTGGCCTCCACCCACTAAGTGACAGGCACACTGTCACCCCAGATCATGACCACCAAAGCTGTGTGCAAACATTACTGTCTGCTGTGGGGGTGCCAAATGGTCCCCAGTTGACCACTACTTTTGATATTCTTTGTACCTCTAAGGACATTGGACTTTGTATCTTCAAGCAAATAAAAACAATTTAAAAACTGACTGTGCCTATGTTAACACAGTCTTAGAAAGTTGGACATACCCCTCTCAGGAACGGCCCCTCAGGCCAGCCCTCCATCAGATCCAATTGAATACTATAGCTGTTCTAGAACCAAAGAAAATAAGATGTTTAACACTCACCACACAGGAGAAAGTTTCTCCTCTTGGTCATAGCTCCCCCACCTTCTAACTGATAACAGAGAGGGAACTGTAGAATCTTATTTCCTATTTCTCAAGGAGTCTTGGAGGTTTCAAGAGGACCACAATTTGTTGGTGTAATTTCCACAGGTAAGGTCAAAGTCTAATCAAAGGCAACATCACAAATACAAATTTCTATACACCATGGGTATCCACATCATGCTCACCGCAGAATTCTCTGGTCACTTAATCACTCGTGGGACCCAGAAATAAGGACTAGGCAAGTAGAGCATTGCTGGCGTTGGGCACTAATGAGCCAAAGCAGCACCCACCATGCCAAAGCTGCATGCTTGGCAACATGTAAAACATACCTGCACTCCTATGTGCATTGCAGCATTATTTACAATAGCCAAGATATGGAAACAACCTGAGGTCTATCAAGGGATGAGTGGATACAGAAGATGTGCCATATATATATATATATATATATATATATATATATATATATATACACACACACACACACACACACACGTCATCCTGAAAAGAGAAGGAAATGTTGTCATTTGCAACAACACGAATCAATCTGGAGGATGTTATACTAAGTAAAATAAGCCAGTCACAGAAGGACACATATGGCATGATCTCACTTATATGTGGAATCTAAGAAAGTCAAGTACCTAACAGCAGAGGGTAGGACAGGTCCAGGAGCTGGGGGCAGGGAGAAATGGGGAGATACTGGTCAAAGCATGTAAAGTTTCAGTTGTGCAAGATGAATGAATTCTGGGGGCATGGAGACTAGCGCTAACAATACTGGCTTGTATACCTGAAATATGCTGACAGGGCATCATCCGTGTCCTCGTCAAAAACAAAAAAATGGTAACCATGCGAGGGGAAGGGTGCGTTAATTAGCTTGACTGTGGTGATTGTTTCCCAGTGTCAATGTATATCAAAACATCACGTGGTACATTTTCATTATATATAACTTTATTTGTTGACCATACCTCAGTAAAGCTCGGCAGGGAGAGAAAAAAAAATGAACTGAATCAAAACCACAGAACTAGATATAAAATATTAACATGTGAAATTTAGTGTAAGTAAATGCGAGAATGAGTTAACAAATAATAGTAAAATAGGAACATTTCAGTTCTATAATTCAGACTTTTAGGATATGATCTGTGAAGTAGAGAAGTGACTTTTCTTCCTGTTTTTCATGGTATTTTTGCCATGCAGAAATTACATTGAAATGGGTTTTCTTATCCTCTCCCTAACCCTGACCCTGACCCTAACTGTTGAAAGCAGACATACAAATAAGACTTGTCCTATTTCCTAGTTCCTTACCCTCAAAGGGCTCACTTCTTAGAACTTCCCTCTGTCTGATCTCACCCGCCGGGTAGCCCAGATCCCCATTAGAGATACCTGCTGCCAGCCTCCACTTCTTGCTGAAGAGTGGATGATTTTTCTAGTAAGTAGGCTAAATTAAACATCTTGTCTATGTCCTAGGTAGTGAAATCTGGAGTTGACATCAATATTGAGGGAATACTGTGCTATTCCAAGAGGAGAACTGAGAACTTAGAGATTTCATACATTGTGGCAGGAGAAGGGGGAGAGAGGGGTTAGGAGGGTTGAGCGACTTTCACCAGGGTCTGTTGAAAATGGAATTCCCCACTTGGGTACCTCTGTCAGCTCCAGCCATTAACTGCTGTACTATAGAGTCATATGTTTACTGTTCCTTTTCCCTACAACTTGGTTCAGTTGTCTTCACTCTGAAGACTTTCTCCAAATGGTGAACAGGGTCCCTGATAGCCAACTCAATGGGACTTCAGAGACTCTCTTCCCGACCTCAGCTAGACTAGGTTAAACCCGGGCTTTCCTCTCTGTCCTTATAGAATCCGGTTTGAACAAGAGTCTTCCTAAATCAATTCAGCAGACATCCCCCACCCTTGGTGTCTGAACACCCTCCTTATCTTACTATCCTCACTTGCCCTGGGTAAGAATGCTTCTGACTCCTGATGTTTCCTCTTCGTAATTTTCCATTCCCTGACCCTGATCCTTGTATATAAATCTCCACTTATCTCTGATGGAATCAGAACTGAGTCCAATCTCCTTCCCCACTACAAGACCCTATTGCACTGGTCCCTACACCCATTGCAAAGTTCTCCCTCTTGAAAAAAGTCTGCCTTACTGTTCTCTAGCAAGTGTCTTTAAATGACTTTCTCTTTAATAGTTAGAATAATATTGTTTTTTGAACACCCACCAGGTCCATTCTGGTCTCTTTGTTCAAATGTTTAAGAGAGGAAATCTGATTGATTAGACAAAAAGTCAATGACTTGACCCCTCCTGGGTGGCCACCCTATTGCACCTGGCAATGGCCAGTGGGGATAAAGTTATATGGCACGTAGGGTGCACTTTCTGTGCCAAAGGGACAGGTATCATGGAAGAAAGCTGACACACTAGCAATGTTGTCTTCTAAATGTAGCCATCAACAAGATTTCTGTCTTTTCTATCAGGTAAATATCGGTGTGTAAGCATAAATATAACATAAATAAAAGGAGGCATGGGGATGAGAAATGGTGATCAAGACAGATGGTAGCAGAAAGTGTAAGAACTAAACCAGGAACAGGATGGACCAATCAGCAAGTTCATCATACACAAGAATATTTATTGAGCACGTACCACGTGCTAGATACTGTTGTAAGCACTGAATATACAGCAGTGAATGAAACAAACAAAACCCCTGTCCTCATGGCATGGACACTCTGGTAGAGTAACAGAAGAAGTAAACCAAATAAGTAAAATGTGTGTTTAGCAGTGCTGAGTACTGTTGAGCAAGGAAAGGTGATAGAGAAATCTGGGATCATGAACCATCAAACAACCAGGGACAGCTTCATTGTGAAGGTGGTGTTTGGAGAGAGACTTGAAATGCACATGAATCATGAAGACATTAGGGATATTCTGAATTAGAATTAGAAGACATTAGAATATTCTGGGAGGGAACAGAAAGCCCTCTGCCATTCCTGAGGCAGGAGTGAGTCTGTTCTGTTTGAGAAGGAGTGAGGAGAGCAGTTCAGCTGGAAAGAGAACTACAAGGAAACTAGGAGGAAAACAGTAGGATGCTTACTCCCAGAAGTAAGGGTGGTCAAGTGCCTGATTCGTGGAGATGCTCCATGACCACTCTGGATTTTGATTATAGGAACTCAGATTTTGAAAAGAGGAGTAACCTGATCTGACTTCCGTATTGAAGTGAGTTCAGGTGACCAACCATCCCAGTTTTCCTTGCGCTGTCCCAATTTTAGCACCAAACTTCCCACATCTGGGGAAACTCTTCAGTCCTGGGAAAAACGGGACAGCTGGTCACCCCAGCTGGATGCCACATTGATAAGAGACATGAGAGCAGATGTTGAGGAACCAGTAAAATGGCTACTGCAGTAGCTCCTTCTTTACTCTTTGAATGTAGACTAGTTGCCAGGATATTCTCCAGCTGCTTGTAATGAACATTTTAATGTAATGGAAAAGGCATGGAGATTGTGTCTTTGATGACCTCATCAGGATGCTTCACCAGACTTCAATTGTTCACACTTGGACTCCTTGTCATGCGAGATCATTAAATGTCTTTATGCTTGAGGCAGTGCCTCCCAAGTGTGAATGAATATTCATAACTACTGAGAGTCTTGTTACAATGCAGGTTTGATTCAGTAGGTCTAGAGTGAAGGCTGCAATACTGAATCTCTAACAAGTGCAGTCCATGCTTGTGCTGCTGGCACAAGGACCATGCTTTGAGTAGGACAGTGTTTCTCAAACTTAAATATACACAAGAATCTCCTATGCCAGAAAGGATTGGCGGGATATATTCAACGTGCTGAATCAGAAAAATATGCAGCCAAGAATTCTTTATCCAGAAAGCCTGTCATTCAAAACAGAAGGAGAGTTAAAGAATTTCCTAGACAAACAAAAACTAAGGAGTTCATGACCACTAAACCAGCCCTGCAAGAAATTATAAGGGGGACTCTGAGAAAACACAAAACAAGAAAGACCAAAAGCAACAAAGACTAGAAAGGACAAGAGAACATCTCCAGAAACACCAACTCTATAGGCAACACAATGTCACTAAATTCATATCTTTCAGTACTCGCTCTCAATGTCAGTGGACTAAACGCTCCAATCAAAAGACATATGGTATCAGAATGGATAAGAAAATAAGACTCATCTATATACTGCTTATAAGAGACCCATTTTAGGCCTAAAAACACACGCAGATTGAAACAAAGTGGAGAACCATCTAGTATACTAATGGTGATCAAGAGAAAGCTGGAGTAGCCATACTTATATCAGACAATCTAGACTTTAAAATAAAGACTTTAACAAGAGATGAAGAAGAATATTATATTATAATTAAGGGGACTATCCACCAAGAAGATCTATCAATTGTAAATATTTATGCCCTCAATGTGAAAACACCCAAATATATAAATCAATTAATCATAAAGAAACTCATTGATAATAATACCATAATAGTAGGGGACTTCAACACCCCACCTACAGCAATGGACAGATCATCTAAGCAGAAAATCAACCAAGAAACAATGGCTTTGAGTGACACACTGGACTGATGGACTTAACAGATATATTCAAAACATTTCATCCTAAAGCAACAGAATACACATTCTTCTCGAGTGCACATGGAACATTCTCCAGAATAGACCACATACTGGGACAAATCAGCCCTCAACAAATACAAAAAATAGAGATAATACCTTGCATATTTTCAGACGGCAACACTATGAAACTCGAAATCAACCACAAGAAAAAATTTGGGAGGATAGAAGATGGCAGTGTAGGAGGACTCTGGGCTCACCTTGTCCTGCTGATCACTTAGATTCCACCCACACCTGCCTGAATAACCCAGAAAACCACCAGAAGACTAGCAGAACATACTTTATGGAGCCAAGCGTAGACAAGAGGCCCGCAGAAGAGGGTAGGAAGGGCGGAGAGGCAGTGCGTGCTACACGGACTGGCGGGAGGGAGCCGGGGCCATGGAGGGGCAGCCCGCTGGGCAAGGCAGAGCCCCCGAGTCTGGCTTGCAAAAGTGGAGGGGCTGGACTCCGTGAGTTCTGACAGCCAGTGGGTCTTAACATCTGGAATCTTAAAAGTCAACAGCTCTGCTCTCAGAGAGCAGGGAAGGCAAGAGGACACTGGGAGGGAGGGTTGTTGAGCCCTAGAAGACAGAGCTCAGCTTGGCAGGGAACAAAGGCACTGGCAAGCACCATCTCCCTCTCCCATCCACCAGCCCAAATTCCAAAGGGAACCAATTCCCATCACCGAATTTGCTTGCACTGAGCAAATGCCCAACGCTGTGCTTCTGTGGATCCGTCACTCCAACGGGTCGGCCTCCCTCCTGGTGCTGCATGGCCCCTCCTGCAGGGGACCACCCATGGCAAAGCGAGCTAAGTCTGCCCCTCCTGCCTCTGCACCTTGCGGATCCACCCTGGCTAATACGCCAGATCCCATCGAAGCAGCACCACAAGCCTGACAGTGTGCAAGTAGCCCAGACAGAGGCCACACCACTCCACAGTGAGTCCTGCCCCTGGGAGAGGGGAAGATAAGGTACACACCAGTCTGACTGTGGCCCCAGCGGTGGGCTGGGGGCAGACATCGGGTCTGACTGTGGCCCTGCCCACAACACAAGTTACTCCGGACAGCACAGGGGAAGTGCCCTGCAGTTCCGCGCCACTCCAGGGACTATCCACGATGATGAAATGGAAGAATTCTCAAAAGAAACTCCAGGAAGTAGTGACAGCTAACGAATTGATCAAAAACAATTTAAGCAATATAATGGAACAAGAATTTAGAATAATAGTCATAAAACTAATCGCTGGGCTTGAAAAAAGGATAGAGGACAGCAGAGAATCTATTGCTACAGAGATCAAGGGACTAAGAAATAGTCATGAGGAACTAAAAAATGCTATAAATGAGGTGCAAAATAAAATGGAGGCAGCCATAGCACGGATTGAAGAGGCAGAGGAGAGAATAGGTGAATTAGAAGATAAAATTATGGAAAAAGAGGAAGCGGAGAAAAAGAGATAAAAAAAAATCCAGGAGTATGAGGGGAGAATTAGAGAACTAAGTGATGCAATCAAACGGAACAATATCCGTATAATAGGAATTCCAGAAGAGGAAGAGAGAGAGAAAGGGGCCGAAGGTGTACTTGAACAAATCATAGCTGAGAACTTCCCTGATCTGGGGAAGGAAACAGGCATTAAAATCCAAGAGGCACAGGGAACTCCCTTCAGACGTAACTTGAATCGATCATCTGCACGACATATCATAGTGAAACTGGCAAAATATAAGGATAAAGAGAAAATTCTGAAAGCAGCTAGGGATAAACAGGCTCTAACTTACAAAGGGAGACCCATAAGACTAGTGGCATACCTATCTACTGAAACTTGGCAGGCCAGAAAGGAATGGCAGGAAATCTTCAATGTGATGAACAGAAAAAATATGCAGCCAAGAATCCTTTATCCAGCAAGCCTGTCATTCAGAATAAAGGAGAGATAAAGGTCTTCCCAAACAAACAAAAACTGAAGGAATTCATCACCACTAAACCAGCCCTACAAGAGATCCTAAGGGGGACTCTGTGAGTGAAATGTTGCAAAGACCACAACGTACCAGAAACATCACTACTAGCATGAAACCTACAGACATCACAATGACTCTAAACCCATATCTGCCAATAATAACACTGAATGTAAATGGACTAAATGCTCCAACCAAAAGACATAGGGTAACAGAATTGATAAAAAAATAAGACCCATCTATTTGCTGTCTATAAGAGATTAATTTTAGACCTGAGGACACCTTCAGATTGAGAGTGAGGGGATGGAGAACTATATATCATGCTACTGGAAGTCAAAAGAGAGCTGGAGTAGCCATACTTATATCAGACAAACTAGACTTTAAATTAAAGGCTGTAACAAGAGATGAAGAAGGGAATTATATAATAATTACAGGGTCTATTCATCAGGAAGAGCTAACAATTATAAATGTCTATGCACCGAATATGGCAGCCCCCAAATATATAAAACAATCACAAACATAAGCAACCTTATTGGTAAGAATGTGGTAATTTCAGGGGACTTTAATACCCCACTTACAACAATGGATAGATCATCTAGACACAGGATCAATAAAGAAACAAGGGCCCTCCCTGAATGATACATTGGATCAGATGTACTTGACAGATACATTTAGAACTCTGCATCCCAAAGCAACAGAATATACTTTCTTCTCAGGTACACATGGAACATTCTCCAGGATAGATCATATACTGGGTCACAAAACAGACCTTAATAAGTATTAAAGAATTGAGATCATACCATGAACACTTTCAGACCACAATGTTATGAAACTTGAAATCAACCACAGGAAGAAGTCTGGAAAACCTTCAAAAGCATGGAGGTTAAAGAACAGCCTACTAAAGAATGAATGGGTCAACCAGGCAATTAGAGAAGAAATAAAAAAATATATGGAAACAAATGAAAATAAAAATACAACAATCCAAATGCTTTGGGATGCAGCGAAGGCAGTCCTGAGAGGAAAATACATTGCAATCCAGGCCTATCTCAAGAAACAAGAAAAATCCCAAATACAAAATCTAACAGTACACCTAAAGGAAATAGAACCAGAACAGCAAAGATGCCCCAAACCCAGAAGAAGAAGAGAAATAATAAAGATCAGAGCAGAAATAAACATATAGAATCTAAAAAAACTGTAGAGCAGATCAATGAAACCAAGAGTTGGTTTTTTGAGAAAAATAAACAAAATTGATAAACTTCTAGCCTGGCTTCTAAAAAGGAAAAGGGAGATGACCCAAATAGATAAAATCATGAATGAAAACGGAATTATTACAACCAATCCCTCAGAAATACAAGCAATTACCAGGGAATACTATGAAAAATTATATGCCAACAAACTGGACAACCTGAAAGAAATGGACAAATACCTAAGCACCCACACACTTCCAAAATTCAAACAGGAAGAAATAGAAAGCTTGAACAGACCCATAACCAGCAAAGAAATTGAATCAATTTCTTGATTCAATTTGATTACCAAAAAATCTCCCAACCAATAAGAGTCCAGGACCAGATGGCTTCCCTGGGTAATTCTACCAGACATTTAAAGCAGAGATAATACCTATCCTTCTCAAGCTGTTCCAAAAAATAGAAAGGAAAGGAAAACTTCCAGATTCATTCTATGAAGCCAACATTACTTTGGTTCCTAAACCAGACAGACACCCAGCAAAAAAAGAGAACTACAGGCCAATATCCCTGATGAATATGGATGCAAAAATTCTCAACAAGATACTAGCAAATCGAATTCAGCAGCTTATAAAAAGAATTATTCACCACAATCAAGTGGCATTCATTCCTGGGCTTCAGGGCTGGTTCAACATTCACAAATCAATTAATGTGATACATCACATTAATAAAAGAAAAGAACCATATGATCCTGTCAATCGATGCAGAAAAAGCATTTGACAAAATTCAGCATTCTTTCTTAATAAAAACCCTCGAGAAAGTCGGGATAGAAGGAACATACTTAAACATAAAAGCCATTTATGAAAAGCCCACAGCTAATATCATCCTCAATGGGGAAAAACTGAGAGATTTCCCCCTGAGATCAGGAACACGACAGGGATGTCCACTCTCACCACTGTTGTTTAACATAGTGTTGGAAGTTCTAGCATCAGCAGTCAGACAACAAAAGGAAATCAAAGGCATCAAAACTGGCAAAGATGAGGTCAAGCATTCACTTTTTGCAGATGACATGGTATTATACATGGAAAACCTGATAGACTCCACCAAAAGTCTGCTGGAACTGATATATGAATTCAGCAAAGTAGCAGGATATAAAATCAATGTACAGAAATCAGTTGCATTCTTATACACTAACAATGAAGCAACAGAAAGACAAATAAACTTATCCCATTCATAATTCCACCAAGAATCATAAAATACCTAGGAATAAACCTAATCAAAGATGTAAAGGATCTGTATGCTGAAAACGATAGAAAGCTTATGAAGGAAATTGAAGAAGTTACAAAGAAATGGAAAAACGTTCCATGCTCATGGATTCAGAGAATAAATATTGTTAAAATGTCAAAACTACCCAAAGCTATCTACGCATTCAATGCAATCCCAATCAAAATTGCACCAGCATTCTTCTCGAAGCTAGAACAAGCAATCCTAAAATTTGTATGGAACCACAAAAGACCCCGAAGAGCCAAAGTAATGTTGAAGAAGACCAAAGTGGGAGGCATCACAATCCCAGACTTTAGCCTCTACTACAAAGCTGTAATCATCAGGACAGCATGGTATTGGCACAAAACCAGACACATAGACCAATGGAATAGAGACTCCAGAATTGGACCCACAATTGTATGGCCAACTAATCTTTGACAAAGCAGGAAAGAATATCCAATGGAAAAAAGACAGCCTCTTTATCAAATGTTGCTGGGAGAACTGGACAGCAACATGCAGCAGAATGCAACTAGACCACTTTCTTACACCATTCACAAAAATAAACTCAAAATGGATGAAGGACCTGAATGTGAGACAGGAAACCATCAAAACCCTAGAGGAGAAAGCAGGAAAAAAAACCTCTCTGACCTCAGCCGCAGCAATTTCTTACTTGACACATCTCCAAAGGCAAGGGAATTAAAAGCAAAAATGAACTATTGGGACCTCATGAAGATAAAATCTTCTGTACTGCAAAGGAAACAATCAACAAAACTAAAAGGCAACGAATGGAATGGGAAAATATATTTGCAAATGACATATCAAAGGGCTAGTATCCAAAATCTATAAAGAACTCACCAAACTCCACACCCAAAAAACAAATAATCCAGTGAAGAAATGGGCAGAAAACATGAATAGACACTTCTCTAAAGAAGACATCCAGATGGCCAACAGGCACATGAAAAGATGCTCAACGTCACTCCTCATCAGGGAAATACAAATCAAAACCACTCTGAAATACCACCTCACCCCAGTCAGAGTGGCTAAAATGAACAAATCAGGAGACTATAGAGGCTGGCGAGGATGTGGAGAAACGGGAACTGTCTTGCACTGTTGGTGGGAATGCAAATTGGTGCAGCCACTCGGGAAAACAGTGTGGAGGTTCCTCAAAAAAGTAAAACTAGATCTACTCTATGACCCAGCAATTGCACTGCTAGGAACTGACCCAAGGGACACAGGAGTGCTGATACATAGGGGCACTTGTACCCCAACATTTATAGCAGCACTTTCAACAATAGCCAAATGATGGAAAGAGCCTAAATGTCCATTAATTGATGAATGGATAAAGAAATTGTAGTTTATATTCACAATGGAATACTACACGGCAATGAGAAAGAATGAAAGGCTTTTGTAGCAACGTGGATGGAACTGGAGAGTGTTACGCTAAGTGAAGTAAATCATACAGAGAAAGACAGGTACCATATGTTTTCACTCTTATGTGTTTCCTGAGAAACTTAACAGAAGACCATGGGGGAGGGGAAGGGAAAAAAAAGGTTAGAGACGGAAGGAGCCAAACCATAAGAGACTTTTAAAAACTGAGAACAAACTGAGGGTTGATGGGGGGTGGGGAAGAGGGGAAAGTGGGTGATGGGCATTGAGGAGGACACCTGTTGGGATGAGCACTGGGTGTTGTATGAAAACCAATTTGACAATAAATTTCATATTAAAAAAAAGGAAAAAATTTGGGAAGACAATGAATAAATGGAGATTAAAGAGCATCCTACTAAAGAATGAATGGGTTAACCAATAAACTAAAGAGGAAATTAAAAAGTACATGGAAGCCAATGAAAATGAAAACACGACAGCTCAAAACCTCTGGGATGCAGCAAAGGCGGTCATAAGCGGAAAGTATACAGCAATCCAGGTCTTTCTAAAGAAGGAAGAAAGGCCTCAGATACACAAACTAACCTTACACCTAAAAGAACTGGAAAAAGAACAGCAAATAAAGCCCAAAACCAGCAGAAGAAGGGAAATAATAAAGATTAGAGCAGAAATCAATGCTATCGAAATTAAAAAAAAAAAAACACCCAAAACAGTAGAACAAATAAATGAACAGGAGCTGGTTCCTTGAAGGAATTAACAAAATTAATAAACCCCTAGCCAGATTGATCAAAAAGAAAAAGGAAAAGACCCAAATAAATAAATCACAAATGAAAGAGGAGAGATCACAACCAACACCGCAGAAATACGAACAATAAGAGAATGTTATGAGCAATTATATGCCAACAAATTAGGCAATCTGGAAGAAGTGGACAAATTCCTAGAAACATATAAACTACCAAAACTGAAACAGGAAGAAATAAAAAATTTGAACAGAGTGGCGCCTGGGTGGCTCAGTCGGTTGGGCTTCTGACTTCGGCTCAGGTCATGATCTTGCAGTTCATGAGTTCAAGCCCCGCATTGGGCTCTGTGCTGACAGCTCAGAGTCTGGAGCCTGCTTTGGATTCTGTGTGTGTGTGTGTGTGTGTGTGTGTCTGCCCCTCCCCTGCTCACCCTCTGTCTGTCTCTCTCAAGAATAAATAAACATTAAAAAAAACATTAAAAAGTTTTGAACAGACCCATAACCAGCAAAGAAATGGAATCAGTAATAAAAAAATCTCCCAACAAACAAGAGTCTAGGGCTGGATAGCTTTCCAGGGGAATTCTATCAAACATTTAAAGAAGAGTTAACTCCTATTCTTTTGAGGCTGTTCCAAAAAATAGAAATAGAAGGAAAACTTCCAAACTCATTCCATGAGGCCAGCATTACCTTGATTCTAAAACCAGACAAAGACCCCACTAAAAAAGAGAACTACAGACCAATTTCCATGATGAACATGGAAGCAAAAATCCTCAACAAGATACTAGCAACCATATCCAACAATACATTGAAAGAATTATTCACCATGATCAAGTGGGATTTATGCCTGAGATACAGGAATAATATTTGCTAATATCATCTGTTTTCCCCCTAAAGTCAGGAACACAACAAGGATGTCCACTCTCATCACTGGTTATTCAACATAGTGTTGAAAGTCCTAGCTTCAGCAATCAGACAACACAAAAAAATGAAAGCATACAAATCAGCAAGGAGGAAGTCAAACTTTCACTGTTCGCAGACGACATGATACGCTGTGTGGAAAATCCGAGGACTCCATCAGAAAACTGCTAGAACTGATCCATGAATTCAGCAAAGTTACAGGATATAAAATCAATGTACAAAAACTGGTTGCATTTATTTTTTTAAAAAATTTTTTTAAGTTTATTTATTTTTGAAACAGAGAGAGACAGAGCATGAACGGGGGTGGGTCAGAGAGAGAGGGAGACACAGAATCAGAAGCAGGCTCCAGGCTCTGAGCTGTCAGCACAGAGCCCGACGCGGGGCTCGAACTCATGGACCGCGAGATCGTGACCTGAACTGAAGTCGGACGCTTAACCGACTGAGCCACCCAGGCGCCCCAAAACTGGTTGCATTTCTATACACTAATAATGAAGGAACAGAAAGAGAAATCAAGGAATCAATCCCATTTACCATTGCACCAAGAACCATAAAATATCTAGGAATAAATCTAAGCAAAGAGGTGAAAAACCTATATGCTGAAAACTATAGAAAGCTTATGAAAGAAATTGAAGAAGATACAAAAAAATTGAAAAAATATTCCATGCTCCTGGGTTGGAAGAACAAATATTGTTAAAATGTCGATACTACCCAAAGCAATCTACATATTCAATGCAATCCCTATCAAAATAACACCAGCATTTTTCACAGAGCTAGAACAAACAATCCTAAAATCTGTATGGAACCAGAAAAGACACTGAATAGCCAAAGCAATCCTGAAAAAGCAAACCAAAGCTGGAGGCCTCACAATCCCAGACTTAAAGCTGTATTACAAAGCTGTAATCATGAAGACAGTATGGTACTGGCACAAAAACAGACACTCAGATCAATGGAACAGAATAGAGAACCCAGAAATGGACCCACAAACATATGGCCAACTAATCTGTGACAAAGCAGAAAAGAATATCCAGTGGAAAAAAAGACAGTCTCTTCAGCGAATGGTGTTGGGAAAATTGGACAGCAACATGCAGAAGAATGAAACTAGACCACTTTCTTATGCCACAAAAATGAAATGGATGAAAGACCTAAATGTAAGACAGGAAGCCATCAAAATCCTAGAGGGGAAAACAGGCAGCAACCTTTTATGACGTCAGTTGCAGCAACTTCTTACTTGACGTGTCTCCAGAGGCAAGGGAAACAAAAGTAAAAATGAACTATTGGGATTTCATCAAGATAAAAAGTTCTGCACAGTGAAGGAAACAATCAGCAAACTAAAAGACAACTGATAGAATGGGAGAAGATATTCACAAATGACATATCTGATGAAGGGTTAGTATCCAAAATTCACAAACAACTTATCAAACTCAACACCCAAAACACAATCCAGTGAAGAAATGGGCAAAAGATATGAATAGACACTTCTCCAAAGAAGACATCCAGATGGCCAACTGACACATGAAAAAATGCTCAACTCACTCATCATCAGGGAAATACAAATCAAAACCACAACGAGACACCACCTCACACCTGTCAGAATGGCTAATGTGAACAACTCAGGCAACAAGAGATGTTGGTGAGAATGCGGAGAAAGAGGAACCCTTTTGTACTGTTGGTGGGAATGCAAACTGGTACAGCCACTCTGGGAAACAGTGTCGAGTTTCCTCAAAAAGTTAAAAATAGAACTACCTTATGACCCAGCAATTGTACTACTAAGTCTTTATTCATAGGATAGAGGTATGCTGTTTCAAAGGGGCACATGCACCCCAGTGTTTATAGCAGCGCTATCAACAATAGATAGCCAAAGTATGGAAAGAGCCCAAATCCATTGACTGATGAATGGATAAAGAAGACGTGGTGCCGGCGGTGTTGTGTGTGTGTGTGTGTGTGTGTGTGTGTGCGCGCACGCACATGGATTACTAGTTGGTAATCGAAAAGAGTGAAATTTTGCCAATTGCAAAAACATGGATGGAACTAGAGGGTATTATGCTAAGTGAAATTAGAGAAAGACAAATATCACAAATGTGGAAGTTAAAATACAAAACAGATGAACATAAGGGAAGGGAAGCAAAAGTAATATCAAAACAGGGAGGGAGACAAACTGTAAAAGACTCTTAAATACAGAGAATGGAGGGTTGCTGCAGGGGTGTTGGGTGAGGGGATGGGCTAAATGGGCAAGGGGCATTAAGGAGGACACTTGTTGGGATGAGCACTGGGTGTTACACGTAAGTGAAGAGTCACTCAATTCTATTCCTGAAATCATTGCTACACTAGATGTTGACTAACTTGGATTTAAATTAAAAAAAAAAAAGGCATAATCAAATTATGGAAAAAGCCCAAATGTCTATCGACTGAATAGATAAAAAAGATGCGCGTGCGCGCACACACACACACACACACACACACACACACACACACTCTGGAATATTACTCAGCCGTAAAAAGAATGGAATATTGCCATTTGCAACAGCATGGATGGAGCTAGAGTGTATTATGCTTAGTGACATAAGTCAGTCTGAGGAAGACAAATACCAGAAGATCTCACTCATATGTGGAATTTAAGATACAAAACAGATGAACATAGGGGAAGGGGAAAAAAAGGGAGACAACCCCTGAGAGAACAAACTGGGGGTTGCTGGAGGGAAGATCGGAAGATGGGCTAAATGAGTGGTGGGTGTTAAGGAGGGCACTTGTAACGAGCACTGGGTGTAGTACGTAAGTGATGAATCACTCAGTTGTACTCTTGAACCCAATATTATACCACATGTTAACTAACTAGAATTTAAATAAAAACTCAAAACATAAAAAAAGAATTCCCTGTAGAGTTTGTTAAGCCATGGATTCCTGGGCCCCCAACTGTAGGGATTCTGTGTCTGGTGGTGATTCTCAGGTGACATCTGAGATTTGCATTTTTAACAATATCCCAGGCCATGCTGATGATGCAGATCCATAGACCACAAGTTTCTCAAACTTTGACTTGCATAGAATCTCCTGGAGATCATGTTAAAAAGAAGGGTCCTATTCACTGGATCTGGGATGGAACGGAAGATTCTGCATTTGTACCAAATTTCCAAGTGATTTGCATGCCACTATGCTGCTGATTTTCAGGCCACATTTGGGCAGCAAGACAGAGCAGCTAGATTTCTATTAGTTGCAACTGAGAACATCCATGATTCATGCACTGCCTATATGTATTTTTGCAGGGAAAAGACTCACTTTTTAAAAATCTGACTCTCAAAGTATTCTGTGATGCAATAAAAGAAAATCTTAAGAGCCCCCGGCTTGGAGTCTCTTAATTTTATTTCCTCTCCTCTGCAGCACAAACCCAAGCAGGGGACCCTTCTCAGCAAAAGTACATGTTGCAAAGAAGCAGACGTGGGTTTTGATGAATAGTCTCTGCCACAGCGAGGTGGGCAGTTCCCAGAAAAGAAAGCTGGCCAGACAATAGGTGTTCCCCATACGTACCACCCCCTTGGAGTGCAGAGCATGTGCGTAATAACCACATTCTGACTGAGTATTCATTTCCTGGAACAGCTGGGTGACCACAAAGGACTTTTTCACTATGAACTAATGCCTAAGCCAGTAATTCTCAATAAGATCACTTCTGTTCCCAGGTAGCAATGTCTGGAGACATTTCTGATGGTCACAGTGGGTGTGTGTGGGATGGGGGAGGTTACTGGCATCTAGCGAGTAGAGGCCAGGGATGCTACTGCAAATCCTGCAATGCACAGCAGCTCCTGCCCGCAAAAAGAATTATCCAGGCCAAAATGTTAACAGTGCAGAGCTTGAGAATTAATGTTCTAGGTGGAGGCAGGGAAACTATCACTTACCACCTTGCAATTGATCATTAAAACATCTATCATTCTTGCCTTCCAGAAGTTTATAATCCAGGCAGGAATGATTTACAAGCACACACGTATCACGTGTGCAATAGCACACAAAATATAGGGTAAGTCACGTCATACTGACGGTAATAGAGTAAGGAATTTCACTGAGGTCTAGAAGAATAAAGGGCTCTCAAAGGATGAAGACACAAGTTCTTAAAGAAAGCGAAGGGGGTGAGCAAGGCAGATAAGAGAAAGAAAGCAGACCTGATGTTGGGAGGAAGTGAAAATATTGAATAGAGAGCTCCAAACCCGAAGCGCCTAGGACATTTGGCTTGTTTATTCACTTTTTGCAACTGTTTTGGATGCAAAAACAGCAGCGACATTAGCGGGGCTTAAGCACAAGGATTTGTCAACTGCCCAGGAAGGTTGCATTTCATGCAAGTTCTATTCGTGTATATTTGAAATTGCAGGATATAAAAAGTCACACCGCAGGCATGCATTTTGAAACCATGTGAATCTCCCCAATTTGTCTCCCTGAGACGAATCACATAATTTTAAAGCCAGCAAGTGGAGTGAATCGTGCATTCTGTTTGCATCGCCACCATGTGGAAGAGACACTTAAGCTGATTAAGCAGAAAAAGGGACAGTCTTTGGTTCATGCCTTAAAAACTGCACAAGAAATCTCTTCAAATGAATCACGGTGAGTCTCAGCTGCTATTTTTACATTTCCTGCTGTTATTATTTAAAGTTGCTTTTAAAACAAAGTTAGCCATACATTTATTTATTTTGGTGCCGAAAAACACACTAAATCCAATGACTTTGAAAACAAAATTAGAAATGTTAAAACTAAATACATAAGGCCAAAGGACTGCTGTGACACCCCCCCCCCCCCGCCGCTATTGGTTTGGCAGTATTTCCATGAGGACATGATGTGACATTAAATATATGTGCTACTAAAGCGAGTGCTTGAGATCACACTAAAATTAACCCGAGTATATGAGTAGGTTTGAAAGTCATCAAGCAAAGAAGACAGTGCTGGTCTCCTGACCACTAGACATTTCCTTAGGACGCCCTCCTGAGTGGGATGGAGGTGTATTTTTACAACGCAAGAATACAACCCTGTTTTTAATATTTATTCATATGGGAGTTATTGAACTATGAAAATGTTGAGTGATGCAAGATCTTCAGGAGTATAAAGTGGAGCCAAAAATTCAGAGAGAGAAATCTGCAAGCTGAATCCAGATGTTGGCCAATAAATCCTGGGCAAGGTAGTATTAGCTGGAAGATGAAAATCCCCTTATTTCCCTCGTTGTTAAAAAGAATTCTCTGAGCATTTAATGGCACACGATATACACTTCTGGGTTTGGGGGTCTCAGTAGTCTCTCGACACCCCTTTCTTTCTACGGAGACAGAAGCCAAAAAGGGAAAAGAGTCACGACTGCTTTCAGGAGAAAGACAGATGGTGGCATTTGTCCCATCCATGTGTCACTACAGGGGGCGCTGTCCACAGCAGCTCAGTTTTCTGGTTTTAGCCAAAGAGCAGAGATCAGAGTCTGAGGCTGTGGTTGAACAGACGCAGCGTCTCTTCTGCGATAGAATTCTGATGATGTTGTTGGTTCCTCCTATTTGGGGGGAAATAATGTGTAGAAAAAGCTGAAGAGAAATTAGCACCTCAGAAATTACCTAGGACTTCCAGCAGTGCCTAGATAGAACAAGCAAGAATTTCTCTAAGGTCCAAAGCTCAGTAAAGAGGTCCTAATATATGGCTTACAGCCTCTCCCGTCCCCAAACACCATCTGCGATGGTCTTTTTATTTGTTTGATCTTTTCACAAACATTTACAGGGTGTTTACTGTGGACCAGGCAGCGTCCTAAGCTCTTAGCACATATGACCTCACTTACTTCTCATGATGAGATAGATACTATTGCCATCGTCATTTACAGATGAAGAAACTGAGGCACAGAGACATTAAGTGGCTAGCGTAAGCTGATGCAGCCTGGAACTGGTGGAGTTGTCACTTGAACCCAGGCACGTTGGCTCCATTCAAACAGTGATGAATCGGGGCACCTGGGTGGCTCAGTCGGTTAAGCGTCCGACTTCGGCTCAGGTCATGATCTCGTGCTCCGTGGGCTCGGGCCCCGCATTGGGCTCTATGCTGACAGCTCAGAGCCTGGAGCCTGTTTCAGATTCTGTGTCTCCCTCTTTCTCTGACCCTCCCCTGTTCATGCTCTCTCTCTCTCTCTGTCTCAAAAATAAATAAATGTCAAACAGTGACGAATCACTTAAATGCTACAGAGGATCAGTAATGACTGTAAGGATGGATATGTGCTTTTTAGAGAGAAAAGTGTTGTCCAAAGATAAGGGGACAAGATTACTGTTTGGGGCCTTCTATGTAGCTGACTTTTGATAATTTTGTATTAATAAAAAGCAGCGTTGACATGGTTCAGAGTAGAGCAAAGTGCTTTCATGTACATTGTTTCGTTCCTCAATCAATTGGGCATTTCAATGATGAATGAATTGAGGCTCAGAGAAGTTAAATTATTTGCCCATCATCTACCACCTAAAACCTGAAAGAGTCAAAATACGAACTCAAATCTGGCGAACCCCAGAATCCACACTATGGATTCTACTATGTGACATGTTTTGGGGGACTACAAGCATTGGGAAAGTTCTTTTACACAGTTCAGGTTGACATATCCTTTGGCCGCTGCTGATTCTAGCTAAGAGGTGAACCTGTGGCATACACTGATAGGACATAGTCAGCAGCCACTAAGCAGAATTGTCCTTAATATGAGAGTGCATGTCCTATCAAGCTGGTCCCAATATTGTTGACAATCTGGGGTGACAACTCTGGTGACAACTAAGGAAAGCTGTCAACTTTCAGAGAAAAACAGACCCAAGTTGGAACCCTCTACCCAGCTGAGTAGCTTTGAGCAAATCATGTGGACTCTCCCAGTCTGTTTGCTCATCTGTAAGCAAGGAATTTAGACACTCAACATCTTTTGTGGGCCAGGCATTGCTCTAGGTAGAAGGAAAACAATAGTGACCACAACAGTGAAACTTACAGGGGAGCAGAAGCTGACCAAAAGCAAATACTTCAATGTTTTTAAGACTAAGACAAATATCATACAGAGAGGCACATCATACAGAGAATTAAAATAGAATGTAATGACAGAGACTGTGAAGGGCTGTCACCGTGACCACCTTACTGAAAACCAAACTCCCCTCACCCCGTGCGTCCTGATTTCTCTTCACTGCTCTGTATTTTTCTATAGCACACATCACTTTGTGATGTACTGTATAATCTACACTTGGGGGTTTATTGTCAGCCCCCCCCCCACCTCACTCCAACATCAGTCCTGTGAGGGCAAGGATTTTTGTCAATGTGTCCACTGCTGTTTCCCCAACACCTAATACAGTATCTAGCATGTACTGGATAATCAATAAATATTTGTTAAATGAATGTTGTTAAATTATCATTTGGATATTTGTGGAATATCCAAATTTGTGGAAAGACTGGGGAGAGGGAGAGAAAGAGAGAGAGAGGGTGAAAGAAAGAGAGAGAGAGAAAGACAGGGATGGAAGGAAGGAATAAAGGAATGAATAAAGGAGGGAAGAAGGAGGAAAGGAGGGATGATAAAGGAGGGATAGAGGATAGGGAAGGAAGGAGGAAGGAGGGAAGGAGGGATGA
>NC_064816.1:4668017-4755249 GCF_023721935.1 Panthera uncia | reverse complement strand
GGGATAGAGGATAGGGAAGGAAGGAGGAAGGAGGGAAGGAGGGATGAAGGAAGAAAGAAAGGGAGGGAGGGGAGAAGGAAGGGAGGGAGGGAAGGAGGGAGAAAGGGAGAGAGAGAAAGCAAGCAAGCAGAACTCCACTGGTTTTGGTCTCAAAAACCAGAAACCAGCAGCATAATGCAGGAAGCTAATGAAATTTCTCTTTTCTTTTAGATCAAGGACCAGGAAGCTCTTGGTTGTAGGAGACGTTGGGTTTAGCAAGTACACATCACTGCAGAGAAGCTGGTCTTACTTACCATTTTGGTTTGGATCATAGAGCGAGATACGTCAAAGCTTTCAGTCTCAGTCGCTTTCCAGATCCCACTAAACCACTTCTTGTATTCCATTCGCACCTGAGGAATACAGAGGTTTGTGTCATGTCCAGAGCTTGGTTAGAGAGAAAGGACCCCAAATAGGAGGCCAAAGATATAGATGCCAAGCCCTATGACTGCCTTTTCATTACTTTTCTGTATAGTCCTCTTGTTAATTCATTCTGAAATTCAACTTTCTCATTGTGGAAAAGGCATTTACTAGATGTTGGGCACTACAAAGTCTCTACAGAGAGGTGAGACTTTGAACCCAGTGGTTCATCAAAGTGGTGGTTATGATGATGCTGAGAACAAGGAGGAGGAGGATGGTGAAGGTGATGATGGTGATGCTGCTGGTGGCGATTATAAGAATGAAGCTATGTTCAATACACTTTGCACCATATGCAATGTAATCTTCCATAAACCAAAGGAGAAAGGCTCTTCCCTTATCAGCAATTGAAGGTAAAGAATCTGAAGCTTGTGGAAGTACATGGACTTGCCCAAGGTCATACAGACAGAATTCACCACCTCATGATTCTTACGCAGGGCGCCAAACTAACCACTACGTACAAACACCCCCTGTGATTACACGGATTCCCTTCATGTAACCTGCTTAACATGTCTGAAAAAGATATTTAAATACTTAATACTCAACATTATTTTACCAAGACACTTAAGTTGTACTTCATTTTTGGGTGTGAGGAGTACCAAGCATTGAGAAGGCACTAGAAGACGACAGAGAAATTAATAAAGTGTTACGATGGTCTTTTTGCCACAAGCATCTTAATTGATGGTAGTTCCACTCAATAGCAAAGGGAGTGTGGGGAAGTCAGGAAAATTGTTTCCAATATTCTATGAGGAGTAAAATTATAATAATGACCCTCACAAGAACTGCGTGAGGAGATTCATATTGCATGATCTCATTTAATTCTCAACCCTGTGAGGCACGTATTGCCATATACACAGATGAGAAGATTGAGGCTCAGAGAGGGTAAGAAAGCTGCCCACACAGCAGCCTACTCAGTGTAAAACCTAACACTAGAGCTGAAGTCTCTCTGTTTTTGGCATATTATGCCAAATTTTCCAGTGCCCCTCCCTAAAGTGCACTACACTGTAAGAGGATTATGTGTCCTCTTTCTGGTGAACTCAGGTATGGCCACATGACTAGCTCCAGCCAATGAAAGAGAACTAATTCAGGTACAGTTGGCCAGGATCTCCTTTCCCTTTGCCACAAGAATACCAATATTCCAGATAAGGGCTGCCCCTTCAGCCTGTATCCCACAGTGAAGACAATGTAGATCAAGACACAGTTATGTAGCATGAGCAAGAAATAAACTTTATTGTTGTCACCCACTGAAATTAGGGGGTGGTGGCTATTTGTTACCGCAGCATAATCTCCCTTAACCTGACTGATAAATTCTCTGCTATGGACTAAGTTGTGTCTCCTCAAAATTCATATGTTAAAGGCTTAACCTCCCAGGATGATTGTATTTGAAGATATGACCTTTATAGGAGTGACTAAGAATAAATGAAGTCCTAATGGTAGAGCCCTGATCCAATAGGATTAGTGTCCTGTTAAGAAGAAACAAAAGCTCTCTCTCCTTGTCTCTCCTATGGAAGGACACAGCAAAAAGGTGGACTTCTGAAAAAAAAAAAAAAAAAGAGCATTCTCACCAGAACCCAACTGCACAGTCACCCTGACCTCAGATTTCCAGCCTCCAGAATTATAAGAGATATTTCTGTTGTCCAAGCCACATGATCTATGATATTTTGTTCTGTCATCTCCAGCTGACAAAAGCACACTCTTAAGATAGAGATTGGAATGTGAAATTTAGTCAGATGCACCCAGAACACACAGCATACCCAAGCAGCACCTAAACCTTTTTCCCAGAATCAAGGCAACCACAAGATACAAATATAAAAGATCAGAAAAGGGTGAGAATGTGAATAGCCATTCAATAAGATGGTGGGACTCAGCTGGTGATAAATAAAACAATTAGCCTTACCTGGTGATTAAGGAGACAGTGTACCACAAAGAGCAAAACCCCCTGCAGGACATTGATGATGGTGAATGTGTAGGCAATGACTGATCCGATCACCTTCCCGAACTCTTCAACCATAAAATAGCCAAGGCCCCAAGAACAGCCCAGTATAAATAGCTGAGCAATGGCTTTAAATGTCATGACTCTGGGAAGGAACAGGAGTAATAATAACTATCACTGATCATTATATGTTGGGAACTGTGCTAAATGCTTTGCACACATTACCTGATTTAAACTTAGCATCACCTCATGTGCTTAAGTGACTCATGCAAAGTCATACTACTTGAAGATGAGGCAGAACCCATGCTTTCAATCACTGCTTCTGAGAATAATGCTTTCTCCTATTCTTGGAAATGATTTATCTGAACCTATTGGAAGATGTGTGGAAAGTGCCTTCTAGAAAGTTGTACTGAAAATGTGTACTGATGATGATATCATGACTTCAGATCATAGCATGCTGTTGGGCTTCTTCAAGAAAATTGTGTTTTATCAAATAGAAGGGTTGTTGATGGCAACTGTCTGGGACAGCTGATGTGTGTGAGTGTGTGTGTGTGTGTGTGTGTGTGTGTGTGCATGCACATGGTGTGTGAGCCTACACTCATCCACACATGTGTAGAAGGATGAGGAAACACCAAGAAGGGGGACACTCTGACCCGCTAGGGCAGAAAACACCAAAGCTAGGAGATGTTGGTTTGTATGATAAGTAGAGGAGATCAAAGCCAGGGTCTGAAGTTGGAAAGATGCTCCTTAAGTTTTGTTCATCTGACTCACCAATGCACCTGACTCTTGCCCACTTTTGGGTAACATGAGTACCTGCTCCTCATATCAATGGGGAATAGTAGTCATGCCCACCTCATAGATTGGAGTTATAGGCATTCAGTGAAACAATATTGGTAAATTCCCATCGTCTATCAAGTTCCTAGTTAATATTAGTTGTTCTTATTATTTCCACTTATTTAGATCAGTGCCAGTAAGAACTGAGTGTCTACACCCAAGGATAATGGAGCCCCCAGAAGTGGGTGGACTCACGAGGTTGGGGAGAGATGATAATATTGATACTCTTGGCATGAATTTCATATGAACAGTATGCTACACACAGGAGCACCCAATGAATATTTGTTGAGGAAAGAGATCAAGGAGTACATTAAGCTACCTGAAAATTATAGTTTTTACTTCTAGAAATTGTACCCCACTTACCCTTTATCCAGTACCAGGATATTTTATATTAGATTTTTATATGGGTTTTTCATTCCCAGTCAGAAAGAAAAGTAGTCCTGTAGGAAAAAATCTGTGGATACCACGGATTCTAGGGCCTTCTTACCTGGTATCCTGAATGGTAGAAACTTCTTTGTTGAGGGAGGAAAGTTTATTTCTCAAAATCCACAGGATTTGAAAGTAGAACACCAAGTTTATCTGTGGACACAGAACTAAAAGTTGACTTGGAATTTTCTCTGGAGTCCAGGTCATGCAACCTAGTTTGAGTTGGACCTAAGAATCTTTCCCCAAAAGATACAGGCCTCGTTGGATGCTATGCTATGGTCTGGTCTTTTATACAGCACATTGTGTATATATGAACTTGTGGCACTTGGTGCTTGATTAGGGTGACTATATAATTTATCATTCAAACCAAGACACCTAGAAAGTGAAAGAGTACTCTTGATAGCTATACCAGGACAATGATGTGATCAGGAAGCTGCTGACAAACAGGAAAACATATCACTCTATGAAGAGTAGATATTTGCTGAATATTTGTTAAAAATTTTTTAAAATGTTTACTTATTTTTTTTAAAGAGAGGGAAAGAGAGTGCGAGTGGGGGAAGGCCAGAGAGAGAGAGAAACAGAATCTGAATCAGGTTCCAGGCTCTGAGCTGTCAGCACAGAGCCTGATGTGGGGCTCAAACTCACAAACTACGAGATCATGACCTGAGCAAAGTTGGATGTTTAACCGACTGAAACACACAGATGCCCCACTAAATAGTTGTTGAATGAACAAATGTGGGATTTTTAGAAGAATCTCCAGCAGAGGGTTATATTACATCAGAGTAACAAGTGAACCAGGAGGGAGCCTGGGAAAGAGATATGAAGACAGTGTTTTCAGGAAGAGGGGTAAATCACATTAGACTATATTTTCCTTATCTTCACCTCACTTCTGCTTTAACAGAAAGAAACACACTATGCTTGGCAAACCCAGGGCAGGCACATCAATAACTATCACTAGTCACCCACCAAGATAATGACTGCCACTGGTCCCATAAAACTCCAGATGAACGCTTTATCATGCTTGAGCCAGCAGCTGTTGAGAGAAAGGTGTGCATTAGCTATTTCTCAGAAGGCAAAGGTCTTGAATGCAGACTCCTATAGCAAGATCCAACCAGTGCCAGGAATCATTTAATTCAGAGCCTGGACTTTAGATGGAATCAGACATGGTCCTCATCTGACATAAGCCGTGCGCTCTAAGCCTCAGTTTCCCCAAGTGTAGAGTGGGGGCAAACAGAAGGGTTAAAAGATTAAATAATTACTGTGGTTATATGCAAAGTCTTGAAGTCAGGTAGGGTCACTCCTATGACTTTGTTCTCCTTCAATATTGTGTTAGCTATTTAGGGTCTTTTTCTTCTCTGTACAAACATTAGAATAATTTTATCAATATCTACAAAATAATTTTCTGAGAATGTGGTTGAGAATGCATTTAATCTACAGATCAAGTTGGAAACTGACAGACTGACTTCTTGACAATATTGAGTTTTCCTATCCATGAACATGGATTATCTCTCCGTTTATTTGAAACTTCTTTTATTTCTTTCATCAGGATTTTGCAGTTTTCCTAATATAGATCTTGTAGGAAACATTAAAATGAGATAATGTGTATATAAATTTGAGTACAGTTCCTGGCAGAGGTAAGGCTCAATAAACAGTACCCTAATAATGATTGCTATAAGAAAGAGAGTAAAAATATTAACAGCTACAGCAAGAAAAACTACCAACACAAATTAAATATGTTCCATATACCAAATACTCAGCTGCCCAAATACCTTTTATTATGTCATGGCTTATGTTGGCAAAGTTAGCATAATTTATTCTAAACAGAGACCTCACAGCATAAAACTGGTCAATTTAACAAGCAATTGCCAACACTGAGTGGGCAGAAAAGCTCCCACGCTTAAGTTCTATTCTAAGGGTTGTAAACAATAGCCCACAGGGCAAATCCAGTCACCCCATGTTTTTATAGATGAAGTTTTATTGAAACACAGCCACACTCATCTATTAACATATGGTCTATGACTTGGCTTCTCTCTCACTACAAGGACAACACTGGGTAATTGCCACAAAGACCATACGACCCGTAGAGACAAAAACAGGTACAATTTGGCCTTTTATAAAGTTTACCAACCCCTGATCTACCCTGCCACTGTATCTCCAGAATCATTCTGGCAGGATGTATGGTTCAAGCTGGAGATGGGGCTTCTTTTTTTCAAGAGGGACACCTTCGTACATGATACCTTAGTACATGCATACCTACTTCCTAACCTAAGCCCCATTGCCAATATACTAGCTTCTTCAACTAACTTTATGGAGCTTTCTAAACTTCTTTAGTCAGGCTAAAAATGCTGCCTTGGGAATTCTGAACTTACTCTCTTTTTAGCTGTGACCTTGAGAAAGTTTCTTAGATGGACTAAGTACCAGGTGTCCTGTGTATGAAGTAATGAACAGTGCTGATTCCACAGGGTCATGGGGAGAATAAGAAAATACTGCATTATCTCTGATACAGAACAGGACCTCTAGATTTATTGCTATTGTTGTTACTCTTTACATTTGGGGGATTAACCTCAACCTATTCAACCTACTCTTTCAGAATCCTACAGAACATAGAGGCCACAGGGGGGCTTTTATGTTCCTGAGTTTCCCAAATGTGCTTTTCTTTCTCCCTAATTTCCTAAACTGAATTCAAAATTTTATGTGTAAGTACATTTGTCTGAAAGGTACATTTCCCTATTTGGGGAAATAGGCTCTAGGTTTTACCAAAGTTCTTAAGAGGATCCAACCCCAAAGATGCTGAGAACCATTCCTCTAGGAATTTTGAAGAGAAAATAGAATTCTGGCTCAAAAAAAAAAAAAAAAAAGGATTGGTTTGATGTATAGCTCACAACAGCAAATGTGCTGAAATATTTTTTGATTTCAGATCTTGCATCAGCCATGGGCACAACTTCTACCCTAAAGGCACACATCATTCTTACCGATCATATGTTCCATAATTTTGGGGTCCTACTATTGCAGACACAGCCACAATCAGAGCTGGAACCCCATAGCCAAAAGGGTACATGAACCTCTTCTTGAATTTGCTTGCACTGGTGTAATTGGCCACCTTGAGGTTTCTGACAGTTAGGAAAAGATGTAGCCCTTCAAGGAGCATCCAGGTGAAGGAGGCCAGGTAGAGGTAGTGCAGCACACCAGCGATGATGGAGCACAGCACCTGCAGGGGAGACAAGAGTTAGGAGTGTTGTCTCCACCTGATCTGATCCTCAGCAGTTGACATTTCCTGGATGTTGACCTGCATTTTCTTTTTATTTAATGTTTATTTGCTTTCGAGAGAAAGACAGAGCATGAGTGGGAGAGGGGCAGAGAGAGGGAGACACAGAATCTGAAACAGGCTTCAGGCTCTGAGCTGTCAGCACAGAGCCCAACATGGGCTCAAACCCATGAACTGCGAGATTGTGACCTGAGTCGAAGTCAGAGGCTTAACCGACTGAGCCACCCAGATGCCCCCTGCATTTTCAATCCTAACACCTATGACATTTTGCCTATGGGCAACACATTTTGGGGAGCTCTCACTGGCCCATGCTTACCCCATGGATGGGGCAGGCCAGAAGTGCTGAGGAATAAATACCACACAAACAGTCCTCAGATCCATGATGGATCAGAGTTGGTAGATGAATATTCCATGGCCCTTATCCTTTGGGTAGGTGAGATGCTTAATTTTTTGTGTTAACTCAACTGAGCTAAGGGAAATGCCCAGATAACTGGTAAAACATTATTCCTGGGTGTGTCTGTGAGGGTGTTTCAGGTATATATTACCATTTGAGTCAGTAAACTGAGCAAAGAAGATAACCCTAACCAATGAGGGTGGGCATCATCCAATCAATGGAGAGCCGAAATTAAATTTTTATGGAGGAAGAGAGAATTTGCTCCATCTATTTGAGTTGGGACATCTCTCTTCTCAAGCCCTCAGACGTTGGTAGTTATGGTTCCAATAAAAAAAAAAAAAAGACTATTTTACAAAACAGATTTTTTTTTTTTTTTACAAAAACAGAAGGTAGGCCTGACTCAGCCTCAGCACTGTCATTTGCCAATCTCTGCCCATTTTCTAATGAGGAAACTAAAGCCCAAAGAGATTAAAATCTCACCCAAGATCATACAACTAAAAAATAAAAATGGATTTGAAATGCAAACCATCTTTAAAGACTATACTTAATCTTTTTAAATTTTTCTTATTGCTTATTTATTTTTGAGACAGAGAGGCAGAGTGAGAGCAGGGAGGGGCAGAGAGAGAAGAAGACACAGAATCCGAAGCAGGTTCCAGGCTCTGACATGTCAGCACAGAGCCCAATGCGGGGCTTGAACTCATGAACTGTGAGATCAGGACCTGAGCCGGAGTTGGATGCTTTAACTGACTGAGCCACCCAGGCACCCCAAGACTATACTTACTCTTTTTTAAAAAATTTACATCCAAGTTAGTTAGCATATAGTGCAACAATGATTTCAAGGGTAGATTCCTTGAATCTGTGCCTCTTACCCATTTAGTCCATCCCCCCTCCCACAACCCCTCCAGTAACCCTCTGTTTGTTCTCCATATTTAAGAGTCTCTTCTGTTTTGTCCCCCTCCCTATTTTTATATTATTTTTGTTTCCCTTCCCTTATGTTCATTGTTTTGTCTCTTAAAGTCCTCATATGAGTGAAGTCATATATTTGTCTTTCTCTGACTGATTTTGCTTAGCATAACACCCTCCAGTTCCATCCACATAGTTGCAAATGGCAAGATTTTATTCTTTTTGATTGCCAAGTAATACTCCATTGTGTATATATACCACATCTACTTTATCCCTTCATCCATCGAGGGACATTTGGTCTCTTTCCATTCTTTGGCTATTGTTGATAGTGCTGCTATAAACATTTGGGTGCATGTGCCCCTTTGAAACAGCACACCTGTATCCCTTGGATAAATACCTAGTAGTGCAATTTCTGGGTCATAGGGTAGTTCTAGTTTTAATTTTTTGAGGAATCTCCATACTGTTTTCAGAGTGGCTGCACCAGTTTGCATTCCCACCATCAGTGCCAAAGAGCTCCTCTCTCTCCGCATCCTCGCCAAAATCTGTTGTTGCCTGAGTTGTTCACATTAGCCATTCTGACAGGTGTAAGGTGGTATCTCATTGTGGTTTTGATTTGTATTTCCCTGATGATGAGTGAGTTGAGCATTTTTTCATGTGTCGGTTGGCCATCTGGATGTCTTCTTTGGAGAAGTGTCTATTCATGTCTTTTGCCCATTTCTTCACTGGATTATTTGTGTTTTGGGTGTTGAGTTTGATAAGTTTTTTATAGATTTTGGATACTAAACCTTTATCTGATATGTCATTTGCAAATATCTTCTCCCATTCTGTCGGTTGCCTTTTAGTTTTGCTGATTGTTTCCTTCACTGTGCAGAAGCTTTTTATTTTGATGAGGTCCCAGTAGTTCATTCTTGCTTTTGTTTCCCTTGCCTCCAGAGACGTGTTGAGTAAGAAGTTGCTGTGGCCAAGATCAAAGAGGTTTTTGCCTGCTTTCTCCTCGAGGATTTTGATGGCTTCCTGTCTTAGGTCTTTCATCCATTTTATTTTTGTGTATGGTGTAAGAAAGTGGTCCAGGTTCATTCTTCTGCATGTTGCTGTCCAGTTTTCCCAGTACCATAGGCTGAAAAGACTGTTTATATTCCATTGGATATTCTTTCTTGCTTTGTCTAAGATTAGTTGGCCATGCATTTGTGGGTCTATTTCTGGGTTCTCTATTCTGTTCCATTGATCTGAGTGTTTGTTCTTGTGCAAGTACCATACTGCCTTCATGATTATAGTTTTGTAGTACAGCCTGAAGTCTGGGATTGTGATGCCTCCTGCTTTGGTTTTCTTTTTCAAGATTGCTTTGGCTATTCGGGGTCTTTTCTGATTCCATACAAATTTTAGAATTATTTGTTCTAGCTCTGTGAAAAATGCTGGTGTTATTTTGGTAAGGATTGCATTGAATACGTAGATTGCTTTGGGTAGTATCGACATTTTAACAATATTTATTCTTCCTATCCAGGAGCATGGAATATTTTTCCATTTTTTTTGTGTCTTCTTCAATTTCTTTCATAAGCTTTCTATAGTTTTCAGCATATAGGTTTTTCACCTCTTTGCTTAGATTTATTCCGAGGTATTTTATGGTTCTTGGTGCAATTGTAAATGGGATTGATTCCTTGATTTTTCTGTTGCTTCATTGTTGGTGAATGGGAATGCAACCGATTTCTGTGCATTGACTTGATATCCTGCAACTTTGCTGAATTCATGAATCAGTTCTAGCAGTTTTTTGGTGGAATCTTTTGGGTTTTCCATATAGAGTATCATGTCATCTGTGAAGAGTGAAAGTTTGACCTCCTCCTGGCCGATTTGGATGCCTTTTATTTCTTTGTGTTGTCTGATTGCACAGGCTAAGACTTCCAATACTATTTTGAATAACACTGGTTAGAATGACATCCCTGTCTTGTTCCTGACCTTAGGGGGAAAGCTCTCAGTTTTTCCCCATTGAGGATGATATTATCAGTTGTTCTTTCGTATATGGCTTTTGTGATCTCAAGGTATGATCCTTCTATCCCTACTATCTTGAGGGTTTTTATCAAGAAAGGATGCTGTATTTTGTCAAATGCTTTCTCTGCATCTATTGAGAGGATCATATGGCTCTTGTCCTTTCTTTTATTGATGTGATGAATCACGTTAATTATTTTGCAGCCTTGCATCACAGGTATAAATCCCACTTGGTCGTGGTGAATAGTTTTTTTTTAATGTGTTGTTGGATCCAGTTGGCTAATATCTTGTTGAGAATTTTTGCATCCATGTTCATCAGGGAAATTGGTCTATAGTTCTCCTTTTTAGTGGGGTCTCTGTCTGGTTTTGGAATCAAGGTAATGCTGGCCTCATAGAAAGAGTTTGGAAGTTCTCCTTCCATTTCTATTTTTTGGAACAGCTTCAAGAGAATAGGTGTTAACTCTTCCTTAAATGTTTGGTAGAATTCCCCTGGAAAGCCATCTGGCCCTGGAATCTTGTTTTTTGGCAGATTTTTTATTACTAATTCCATATATTTACTGGTTATGGGTCTGTTCAAATTTTCTATTTCTTCCTGTTTCAGTTTTGGTAGTGTATATGTTTCTAGGAATTTTTCCATTTCTTTCAGAATGCCCATTTTATTGGCATATAATTGCACATAATATTCTATTATAGTTTTTATTTCTGTTGTGTTGGTTATGATCTCTCCTCTTTCATTCTTGATTTTATTTATTTGGGTCCTTTCCTTTTTCTTTTTGTTCAACTGGCTAGTGGTTTATCAATTTTGTTAATTCTTTCAAAGAACCAGCTTCTGGTTTCATTGACCTGTTCTACTTTTTTTTGGTTTTGATAGCATTAATTTCTGCTCTCATCTTTATTATTTCTTGTCTTCTGCTGGTTTTGGGTTTTGTTTGCTGTTCTTTTTCCAGCTCCTTAAGGTGTAAGGTGCATCTGAGACCTTTTTTCCTTCTTTAGGAAGGCCTGGATTGTTATATACTTCCCTCTTATGACTGTCTTTGCTGCATCCCAGAGGTTTGGCTGTGGTGTTACCATTTTCATTGGCTTCCATATACTTTTTAATTTCCTCTTCAACTACTTGGCTAGCCATTCATTCCTTAGTAGGATGTTCTTTAGTCTCCAAGTATTTGTTACCTTTCCAATTTTTTTCCTGTGGCTGATTTCAAGTTTCATAGCATCGTGGTCTGAAAATATGCATGGTATGATCTCGATCTTTTTGCACTTGCTGAGGGCTGATTTGTGTCCCAGTATGTGGTCTATTCTGGAGAACATTCCATGTGCACTGGAGAAGAATGTATACTCTGCTTCTTTAGGATGAAATGTTCTGAATATATCTGTTAAGTCCATCTGGTCCAGTGTGTCATTCAAAGCCATTGTTTCCTTGTTGATTTTTTTAAACGTTTATTTATTTATTTATTTATTTATTTATTTATTTATTTTGAGACAGAGACAGAGCATGAATGGGGGAGGGGCAGAGAGAGAGGGAGACACAGAATTGGAAGCAGGCTCCAGGCTCCAAGCCATCAGCCCAGAGCCTGACGCGGGGCTCAAACTCACGGAATGCGAGATCGTGACCTGAGCTGAAGTTGGACGCTTAACCAACTGAGCCACCCAGGCTCCCCATCCTTGTTGATTTTTTGATTAGATGATGTGTCCATTGCTGTGAGTGAGGTGTTGAAGTCTCCTACTATTATGGTATTATTATCGATGAGTTACTTTATGTTTGTGATTGATTTATATATTTGGGTGTTGCACATTTGGTGCATAAATATTTACAATTGTTATGTCTTCTTGGTGGATAGACCCCTTAATTGTGACATAAGGACCTTCTTCATCTCTTGATACAGTCTTTATTTTAAAGTCTAGATTGTCTGATATAAGTATGGCTACTCGGGCTTTCTTTTGTTGACCATTAGCATGATAGATCGTTCTCCATCCCCTTACTTTCAATCTGAAGGTGTCTTTATGTCTAAAGTGGGTCTCTTGTAAACAGCATATAGATGGATCTTGTTTTCTTATCCATTCTGTTACTCTAAGTCTTTTGATTGAAGCATTTAGTACATTGACGTTTAGAGTGAATACTGAAAGGTATGAGTTTATTGTCATTATAATGCTTGTAGAGTTGGAGTTTCTGGTGGTGTTCTCTGGTCCTTTCTAATCTTTGTTGCTTTTGGTATGTATGTATGTATGTATGTATGTATGTTTGTATGTATGTATTTTCATCTTTTCTCCCCTCAGAGAGTCCCCCTTCAAATTTCTTGCAGGGCTGGTTTAGTGCTCACAAACTCTTTTAATTTTTGTCCATTTGGGAAACTTTTTATCTCTCCTTCTATTTTGAGTTATAGCCTTGCTGGATAAAGAATTCTTGGCTACATATTTTTCTGAGTCAGCACATTGAACATATCTTCCCACTCCTTTCTGGCCTGCCAAGTTTCTGTGGATAGGTCTGCTACAAACCTGATCTGTCTTCCCTTGTAGGTTAAGGATTTTTTTTCTCCCCTTGCTGCTTTCATGATTTTCTCCTTGTCTATTTTGTGAATTTGACTACAATATGCCTTATTGATGGTTGGTTTTTGTTGAATCTAATGGAAACTTTCTTGCTTCCTGGATTTTGATGTGTCTTTCCCCAGGTTAGGAAAGTTTTCCGCTATGATTTGCTGACATAACCCTTCTACCCCTATTTCTCTCTCTTCCATTTCTGGGACCCCTATGATTTTGATGTTGTTCCTTTTAAATGAGTCACTGATTTCTCTGATTCTTAAATCATGCTCTTTTGCCTCAGTCTCCCTCTTTTTTCTGCTTTATCATTCTCTATAAGTTTGTCCTCTATAACGCTGATTCTCTGTTCTGCCTCATCCATCCTTGCCGCCGCAGCATCTGTACAAGATTACAGCTCAGTTATAGCACTTTTTATTTCATCCTGACTAACTTTTACTTCTTTTATCTCCGCAGAAAGGGATTCTACTCTATTTTCGACTCCAGCTAGTATTCCTATTATCGTGATTCTAAATTCTGGTTCAGACATCTTGCTTGTATCTGTGTTGGTTAAGTCCCTGGCTGTCATTTCTTCCTGCTCTTTCTTTCGGGGTCAATTCCTTTGTTTCATCATTTTGAAGGGAGAAAAGGAATTAATGAGGTAGAAAAAATTAAAATGAAAAAGAAAATATTAAAATTAAAAAATTAAAAGCAAACACACACACACACACACAAAATCGAATAAATGATGCTAGATCCTAGGTGTATTTGGTCTGGGTGTTGAAAGTGGCTTGATATATTAGTGAAAAAAGGAGGGGGAAAAAGGAAATCATTTGAAAATTTGAAAAAAATGAATACAGTGAAGTAGACTAAAATGAAATGATGGAAGTAAAATAGAATTCGAAAAAATTACACAAAAGTAAAAAATATAGTATAAAAAAATTAAAGAAAAATATTTTTAATAAAAATTGAAAATAAAAATGAATTTTTCTTTCTGTATTCAAGAAAAAGAAACAAAAAAGAGAAAATAAAGGAAGAAAATTGAATAGTTGTACTGACTAACAGACTGAAATATAACTGAAATTACTTCATTTTCCCCTAGAAGTCAAACTATGAAGCACTTTATATAGTCTATCAGCTAAGCAGGAGGTGAGACTTGTGTTCTTGAAGAGCGAGGTTGGCTAAGTTGGGCGGGGCTTAGTGTAATGGCTCTGTTCTCCACTAGTCGGCGCTGCTTAGCTTACTGGGGTGGATTGTTGTGGGGCTTGTAGGTGTGTATGTACATGCGCAGGAGCGGTGAAAATGGCGCCACCCAGCTACCCAGTCTCTAGTATCGGAACTCTGTTCTCCCCAATCAGCAATCGCACACCCGTCCTTTGTTTAGGCTTCTGTCTACTCCCCACTTTTACATTGTCCATGACCAAGCCCCAGGCAGCACCTCCCTCCCAAGTTTTGTCTCAGATGCAGCTGTCTTCCGTGGCCCCCCACTTCTGAGGGACTGCGGCTTTGACCCCCTCCACCCCTCACCAAGCAATGGTCGGGTGCTGGCCACATCCAGGAACGCTTGTGGGACCATGCTGCTGCTGATGCCCAGAGACTGCGGCCAGGTGCCAGCCTGCCCAGAAAAAGTTCACAAGACAGTGTAGCAGCAGCACCTCAGGGATTATGGAAAATCACAACACACATCTGGCACCAGCCTTCACCCTTAATGACCTTGTTCTAGCACCAGAGAATGTGGCCGTTCTCCAGGGTCTGCTGGACCCTGGTCTCCAGGCCAGGTGGCCTCACAGCCTCTATCAAATGTCCTTCCAGCAGTGGAGCCACTTCTCCCTGTGTGGCCTGAGAGCCTCCCGGGCCCCACTCTGCTCCTGGGGATTCGTCCTTCCCACCAGAGCACTGCCGGGTATCGAGCTGCAGAGTTTCAGACTCTGCACTCCCCGTTTACAGTCTTAATGGAATTTAAACCCTCTCCTTTATTCTTTCTCCCTTTTTAGTTCAGTCCCTGAGGCTGTTTCCAACTTTCCACCTTCTCTCCAGCTGCTTTTGGGGAGGGGCGTTTTCCCCATATTCTCCCCCCATCTCCATCCTTTCTCTGCACACAAAAGTGACTGCCTGTCCTCTGTGGCTTCTGTCTCCCCCGGTTCACCTCTCCGTGCTGCATCCTGCTGAATTCTGTGGTTCATATTTTGCAGATTGTTGTATTAATCTTCAGATCAGTGTTCTAGGTGTGCAGGATGGTTTAGTGTTGGTCTGGCTGTATTTCGTGGACGCGAGACACACAAAAAACTTCCATGCTGTTCTGCCATCTTGGCTCCTCCACCAAGACTATACTTACCCTTAACTGTAATAATATACTGCCTCCCCGGGAAGGGGGGAAATAGTACTTTCATAACCTTCTAGCTGTGAGATCATAGTCTTTTAGGGTTAAAAGGAGCTTTGGAAAACATTTAGCTCCAATTCTTCCTGAATATGATGATGAATGTAATCATGATGAAGACAAAAGCTAACAGTGGCAAAGCCAATGTCCACCCGAAATTTAAGACTCACTCCACTCCTGATTCCAGACTATAGACATGTCACTGGGATGGGACTTCCCAGCCAGAGACTACATTTCCCAACACCCTTTGTATTTGGGTGTGACAACATCACTGATTTCTAGCCAATAGGATGTGAAGGGAAGTGATGTGCACCATTTTCCAAGATGGCCCATATAAACTTCCCTCACGGGACTCTGCCTTGTTCTTTTCTCTTTCCATTTGGCTAAAATGGAAAGGACTCTTGGATGACCTTGAAAGCTGTGTATGGTAGATAAAGAAGTCTCCATCAGCCTGAAGTTGGAGGATAGACACCCTTCAAACCAGTTTTCTCACCCTCTGTGGATACATAAGTGGGAAATTAACCACTCTTGTGCTAAGCCACAAACATTTTGGAGTTTCTTTGTTACAGCAGGTACTGTTACCTTGGTTAATGCTATCAGTCTGACTCTCTATCAGCTTGCTAAATGGCTTCTCAGAAAGTACCGGTCTTATTCAGAGTTACAGATGAGGAGAATTGAAATGGAAAGTTGTTTTTCCCCCAATACTATCACTGCTGATTCTTGTCTCCCTCCCCATCCTTCCTCAAGACAAAATGGCTAGATTTGATTATGACAACAGACAAAATAGCACCTACCTCAGGCTTAGTTTGGTCAATCCCTGTTAGGAAGAGCAGATGGGCCAGGAAGAGACAAATGGAAAGCTGCAGGTGGAGGAAGGTGCTGGTGTTCTGGATGGGTCGGCACAGGAGGAAGGTGAGGGCTGCCAGGAGGAGGCACAGCAGAGAGAGGCTCAGCCCCACATAGGTGATCATAGTCAGCACAGGATCCACCTATGAGCCAAAGTGAAGAATCTGTTATAGTTTCCAGCTCTGTGCTTATGTGCCTGATGGAGAGTTATATGGGTGTCCCAGTTCAGTCTCTCCAACTGACTTAATCTAAGAGTTGATATTCCCATCTTCAAAATGGGTGCATTTACCACACAAGGTTATTGAAAACCCAAAACCACTAGCCTTGTGCTGTTCAACAGAAATATGTGAGCCACATGTGGAATTTAAAATTTTTTAGTAGCCATATATTTTAAAATGTGAAAAGAGGGCGCCTGGGTGGCTCAGTCAGTTGAAGATTGACTTCAGCTCAGGTCATGATCTCACAGTTTGTGTAGTTTGAGACCTGCATTGGGTTCTGTGTTGACAGATCAGAGCCTAGAGACTGCTTTGGATTCTGTGTCTCCTTCTCTCTCTGCCCCTCTACCCCCCTCAAAAAATGAATAAACATTAAAAAAATGTTTAATGTGCAAAGAATCAGCTCCAATTAATTTAATAGTGTATGTTCAAAATATTATCAGTCCAATGTACTATATATAATATGACCAATATAGCAAAAGTGTAATCAGTTTAAATTACAATCAATATAAATAAACTATTAATGAGGTCTTTGGTATTTTTTTCCACATTAAGTCTTCAAAATCCAGTGTGTATTTCATGCAGAGAGAGAGGGAGACACAGAATCAAAACAGGCTCCAGGCTCCGAGCTGTCACACAGAGCCTGACGTGGGGCTCGAACCCACAAGCCATGAGATCATGACCTGAAGGGAAGTCAGACGCTTAACTGAGGCACCCAGACACCCCCAGATCCTATTATTTTTGGTGATAGAAGTGAAATGAAGTCCTGCCAATAAAGTTGTGTTTAATGGAAAAACATTTCACACTGCTTCTTAATTTAAATAAATTAAAATTAAATAAAATTTAAAATTTAGGGAGGGGCACCTGGGTGGCTCAGTCAGTTGAATATCCGACTCGATTTTGGCTCAAGTCATGACCCCAGGGTCATGGGATCAAGCCCTGACCCATGCTCAGCACAGAGCCTGCTTAAGATTCTCTCTCTCTCTCTCTCTGCCCCTCTCCCTTGCTCACACACTCTCTAAAATAATTTTTTTTAATTAAAAATTTGGGGGGCACCTGGGTGGTTCAGTTGGTTAAGCTGACTTCAGCTCAGGTCATGATCTCACAGTTCGTGGGTTCAAGCCCCATGTCAGGCTCTGTGCTGACAGCTCAGAGCCTTGAGCCTGCTTCAGATTCTGGGTCTCCCTCTCTCTCTCTCTGCCCCTCCCCTGCTCACACTGTTTCTCATTCTCAAAAATAAACATTAAAAAAAATTTGGTTCTTCAGTGACACTAGCCACGTTTCAAGTGCCCAATAGTCACATGTGGCTGTGATCTTATTGGACAACAGGGCTCTCCAAAGCCATCTGAAGGTTGGGATTTATCTGTTTTGTTCTTTGCTGTATCCTCAATGCCCAGAACAGCATCTAGCATATAGTAAGCAGTCATACACGAATTTGTTGAGTGAATAAAATGAGGTCATGCATTTAAATGTGCAATATAATGCATGACCTCATTTTATCATGCAGTCATACAGTAACTGTTCAATAAATGAGAGCTAAAAAATGTTTTGTGATACAGTAACTGTTCAATAAATGAGAGCTAAAAAGAAATAGGGGAAGAAATTAGGCAAATTTCTTTAAACGTGGCTTATCGTAGCTGTAGTTGGGACCTGGGAAGTTGAAGGAGCTATGCTTTTTCGTTAGTGATAGTCAGTGGCTTTCCTTCCCATCTGACCAGCTGTAACCACTGCTTGCAGAATAATGGATGTTTGATTCCAGATCATCTTAGATTCCACCCAACTGTCCAATGTTTGACAGGGGCTGACAATCCAACTGTCCAATGTTTGAAGGATTTACCTGATAGCTTGAGCTTACTCTGCTCATGCCCATGGAAATGCCAAAATTAACAACCCCTGGGTGCAGCTTTCAACCAATGCCTGAGAGGAGGTGGTGTATAAATACACCTGCTCTCCCGCTGTTCAGTTAGGATGACTCAGGTGTGTCTCCTACACTGATTCCCAGAACACTCCAGAAGGAATTAAGTTCCAGATGCCCACGGTGGTAACTGGCTTGATAATGCTGTCCACATTAGCTTGATTTTTTTTCTTTTCTCATTTCACTTCCCCAGTCCCTTTACTGGTGCTTCCTGGAATTACCTCTCAAGGGAGCCACTGCCACTTGATTCCTTATCTTAGAGTCTCTTTCTAAGACATGGAGAGGACGATCTCACCCTTTGTAGGACACAGACTCCAGGAGGGGGCCATGAATCTTGGTACCTTGGGAACAAGAGCCATGAGAACAGCAAAGCTGGAAAGGTGGAAGCATTTGCATCGGGTGTGTGAATCGTTGCTGCCCACATGAGAGCAGCCCTCCGTTGACCAGGCGCCCCCCTCCTCTGATGCATTCCAGGAGACACAGAAATATTTTGCTCTTGCACCACCAGGCTGGAAAGAGAATAGCATGAGAGTAGAGCTCTTTCTGGTTTGATTATCTCAATTTTATAGGTTAGTCATGGATGCATTGTTTTGGAAACTGGAATCAGAGAAAATCCTATCGTGGAGAACACTTGTGGGGAAGACTTTCATATGACCACATTTACTGTGGGGTTTATTCTTCATTTATTCTGCCATTCTCTGGTCATCTCAGAGCCCCAGGGACTGACCCTTATGAACTGCTTTACCCACGTTCCTTGTCGTTGGGACAACCAGTGAGAGGTACCAGTGAGAAGTCCTTAGATGAAAGGAGGAGGTCAGGTGTTTTGCTAGATGCTTCTTCTGTTCCAGGATGCCTCCATCTCCAGCAGGGCAACCCTCCAGCTTTCCTTGGGCTCAATAATTCTCACCCTTCCATTGCCTTTTTAGGCTTAAATATGATAATAACTTCCCTTGGTGGCAATCTCTGGGTGCCTTAACATTTCTTGTTGGTTCTCTTAACTCTGAATAAGCAGAGTTGGATTCAGTTTCTTGCCAGAACCCTAATAACATACCTCTTTGAGGTAATGCACAGAGATCCAGCCCTGGAGTTTGCTCACCTGTATATTTTGGAAGGTCAGGAACACAGGTTCAGAGAGATATACTTTTTCCTTCATACCAATGGTGCCACTTGTGACACGAGAGTTCACTTTCACCCCCTGTGTCCCTCTTCCATCATTAAAAAAAGATCCATTCAGAATATCCCCAAGAGATTGATAAGTGATAAGTGCAACTGCACTTCTATCTGAGAAAACAGAAGAGAAATCGCTTTAGAAAGCATCCATATTATGGGAAATTGGTACACTAGTATCTTGTGTGAGAGTCATAAGGCAAATGTTACATACAGTCAAAATTGCCCTTGGAAAGCTCTTATGTTGCCCCATCGTGTGGTTTCGGGTATAGCACTTTGTATATGTAGTACATATTAATACACATACAAACATAATTAATACATATCAAAATGCACCACACATAAGAGATATACATGCAACATATCCCGTGATGTATTGTAAAAATATACATGAGCACTTAGATATCAAAATCAGAGCCATGAGGCCAGATGTTTGTCCTCAGAAAGGCAGGTGGCACTCAGGTAGGATGAGGAAACCACACCTTCCCATTGTCCATCTCAAGCTCACTCTGGGATATCCAATTTAGAAAAGTATGGGAAGATATGCAGGATGATGCATTCTATTTAATTCATTCTCTCATTCTTCCCTCTTTCTGTTTCTCTCTCTTTCTCTCCCTCTCATCCTCTTCCCCTTTTTTCATGCAAAAAGAATTTAATTCACAGAAGGTAAATGCACATATGATGCTCTGTAGCATGATGTAGTATTTCTTTTTTTAAGGTTTATTTATTTATGTTGAGAAAGAGTGCATGTGAGCATGAGTCGGGGAGGGGCAGAGAGGAGACAGAGAATGCCAAGCAGGCTCCATGCTGCCATCACAGAGCCTTATGCAGAGCTTGATCCCATGAACCATGAGATCTTGACCTGAGCTGAAATCAAGAGCTGGACGCTTAACTAACTGAGCCACCCAGGTACCCCACATGATGTAACATTTCTTAAGCTGCAATTATTCATCAGCCACCATCCCAGTTTTAGTCAAATCCACTTACCACCTATATTATTATTTACTCCATTTAAAAAATCAACTCATTTTAAGATCTTTTCCCTCTCCCTTCTCCATCAAACAGCTCATAATAAGGAGTGAAGATTAATCACTGTGGAAAGCTGGGGGTTTTCTGAAGAAAATGCAGCTGGTATTTCACCCTCTCCAGAGAACCAGGTCTTTCTCTTTGAAATATTTTTTCATGCATTCATTCATTAATTTATTCATTCATTCATTCAAATATTTATTGAGCATCGAGTGTGTGCCAGATAGTGTTTTAGGCATTATGATACAACAATGAAGAAAAGAGGCTGAGTTCCTGCCATCAGAGAGCTGATATTATAGCAGGAGATGAGCAACAAACTAATTAAGAAAATATTACATAGTGTGGATTCTGTGCGGAAATTTAAATAAGATGATGGAATAAAGGAGGGGTGGCAAACTATGACCTGAGAGTCAAATCCAGCCTACTACTGGTTGTTGTACATAAAGTTTTATTAGCACACTATCATGCCCTTTTATTTACATATCGTCTATCGCTGCTTTCCCACTACAACGTCAGGCTTGAGTAGTTATAACAAAGATCACCTTGCCTAAGCAAGGCCAGGGAAACAAAAGCAAAAATAAACTATTGGGATTTCACAAAATAAAAAATCTCTGCACAGTGAAGGAAACAATCAACAAAACTAAAAGGCAACCTACAGAGTGGGAGAAGATATTTGCAAATGACATATCAGATAAAGGGTTAGTATCCAAAATCTATAAAGAACTTATCAAACTCAACACCCAGAAAATAAAATTCACTTAAAAAATGGGCAGAAAACATGAACAGACATTTTTCCAAAGAAGATATACAGATGACCAACAAACACATGAAAAGACGCTCCACATCACTCACCATCAGGGAAATACAAATCAAAACCACAATGAGATACCACCTCACACCTGTCAGAATGGCTAAAATGAACAACTCAGGCAACAACAGATGTTGGTGAGGATGTGGAGAAAGAGGATCTCTTTTGCACTGCTGGTGGGAATGCAAACTGGTGCAGCCACTCTGGAAAACAGTATGGAAGTTCCTCCAAAAGTTAAAAGTAGAATTACCCTATAATCCAGCAATTGCACTATTAGGTATTTACCCATAGGATACAAAAATACTGATGTGAAGGGGTACATAATAGTTAAATCACAAAAAGAGCCCAAATGCCCACTGACTGATGAATGGATAAAGAAGATGTAGTGTGTATGTGTGTGTGTGTATGTGTGTGTGTGTGTGTATGTGTGTGTGTGTATATATATATAATGGAATATTAGTTATAAGAATGAAGAATGGAATCTTGACATTTGGAAAGACGTGAATGGAGCTACAGTGTATTATGCTAACAGAAATAAGTCAGTCAGAGTAAGAAAAATACCATATGATTTCGCTCATATGTGGAATTTAAGAAACAAAATAGATGAATACAGGGGAAAAAAGAAAAAAAGAGGGGCAAACCATAAAACAGACTCTTAACTATGAAAAACAAACTGAGGGCTGATGGAGGAAGGTGGGCAGGGGGATGGGTTAAATGGGTGATGAGGATTAAGAAGGGAACTTGTGATAAGCTCTGGGCATGTATGTGATGAGTCACTGAATTCTACATCTGAAATTAATATTACACTATATGTTAACTAACTGGAATTTAAACAAAAACTTGAGAAAAAAAATTTACTACCTGGTCCTTTCACAGAAAAATTTTGCCAACTCGTAGTACAGAGGAAGACTGGGGGACGATTTAAAATAGGGTGATTATAAAGTACTTCTCAAGGGAAAGAGCATTCAAGGTAATAATCATCTGCCACCTGCAAGTGCTGTCTTTTCAGACCATCATATGGAAACCAAGCATACATCAGCCTGTCCCTTTTAAGGAAGCATGTCAAGGACACCTGTATGAACCTCAGTGTGTCATAAAGTACACACACCAAGTGTGTCCCTCAAATTGTCTGGTTAGTGACCACCATGTAGAGTCCCCCCTGCCTCAAAAACTTTAAGTCCCCACCTCCTGCCCCAGCCACCTGGAAATGAGACAACAGTGCCTAGAATTTGGAGGTCAGGAGAATCCAACTTGAACACAGTACCTCCTATGGTTCCTTTGAAAGCATCAGTACAGTTGATATCCATAGTGTTATTTCCAGCCTCCAGAAGAGTCTTCTCACTTGTGTCATTGCACCTCTTGGTTTCATAAACTGGAAACATTAAGAGAGTCCTGCTTTGTTCACTTCTCACACATATGAAATTTGTTGAAGAACTAACTCCCTTCTTTGAAAGGCACCCTACTGGTGATTTCCTTTTCTGTATGCAAGGTAGGCCAGATGGCACTCCCTTCCACATCTCTGGCTGATAGGGATGAGATGGTCAAAATGAGCTAAGCAGCACGCACTGGCCACAGCCACCCAGGGGAAGAGAGGAGATGGCCATGATTCTTGAAGCTGGAACTAGGGTGAGCAATCTCAGACTTTACATACAATATTTAAAGATCAGGGTGTTGTATGGAAACCAATTTGACAATAAATTTCATATATTGAAAAAAATATTTAAAGATCAAAAAATTTTAAATCATCTTATACTGGAGTACCTGGTAATGGGGGGGGGGGCTTACTTTTTTTAAGCAAGAGAAGCTAAACATTTAAAAGTTTTCCCAGAAAAGTCACTTTGGAACAGGTCTGCATTTGGGAAAAATCCCTTGAATTCTCCATGTCACATAAACACATAAACACAAAGTCTGACAAAAGATCACACTCATAAAATTTTTTTGGTCATAAGGAAAATGCTCTGTTTCTTACCTATACCAAGCGTAGCATTCTCATACTTTCCTGGAAAAGCTAAAGTCTCAGTCCATATGATCAGTTCCATGTCTTGAAGTACTTGGGTCGCCACTTTTGCAATGTGATTTTTGCTCCCATTGTTCACCAGAATTTCCTTGCAAAGAAATAAAGCTAATTAGGTAGACTCGTACTAGAACTTAAGAAAGCAGGAATTTACTTGAGTGTGGTTGGGTGAGCCTAGAAGGCAAAGCTCTGTGCTTTCAACCTGGAGCTTGTCTTCTCATTTATCATGCACAGCCCTGTGAAGGGAGAATCATTCACTCCATTGTATTTATGGGAGCACGAGGGCCTAAAGGGTGAGGTGTCTGAAACTCACGAAGAGTGCTTTACAGAGGAAGACAGGGATGGAAGTGATGATAGGGGTGGAATGAAACTCGAGATGTCTGGTGCTGGTCTTTGAACAACAGCTGAGGCACTAAAAGCCTTTCCCATGGTTTCTCAATTTCTATTAACATTTGGGACCAGATAATGTAGCATAACAGCATGCCTGGTCTCTACCCACTCAATGCCAGTAGCACCCTAGTTGTGACAATCAGAAATGTCCCCAGACGTTTTCTGAGGTACCTGGGAGAGAGGACAAAATCATTCCTATGTGAAAGCTGGTGTGTCCTAAACCAGAGGGAACACTGGCAGAGGGAACCATGGTAGTTATTTAAATGAGAGAATAACATGGAAAGATTGGCCAGATGTCTCCCAGACCTAGGCTTCACTTTACTCACCTGAGTGCCCCTTGAGACCTGTATCTCCTCACCAGTGGCCTCTGAAAAGAAAAGTAGCCATTGAGTGGGATGTGGGAGATAACATGCCTAGCTCACATCTCTCTTCCAAACACTCTCAAGTTGGGTATTTCTCTGATGCTTCCCATCCTTGCCCAAGTCCCCTCTAAGAAGTCACAAATATCTTCTACAGTAGAATTTAAAAGAGAATTAGGGTGGAGCCTCCAGTTCAATAATTCAGTCAATAGTATTTTTTGCACAGCTACTAAAAGCCAAGAACAGTATTGAACCTTATGGGTAGAAGTTGATAAGGAGACAAAAAAGTTTGAAGTCTGGTGGGAAAGTCACTAGGTTAATGAAAAAAAAAAATGATTAAGTCATCGCAAGGTACCAGCATGTTCTTAATAGGATGAGATATCTTGGGAGTGCACAGAGAAGCTCCAGCACATGTGGGGTGCAGAGAAGGCTTCCTGAAGGAATGGGTATTAACTGGGCTAATATTATACAAGCAATAATAGTACGGGCAGTTGTATACACAACATGGTATATAAAGTGCCTTAATACACACTATTTCGTGTAAAGAAACACAGAAGGTTCCAGAACAGGGTCATGTGACTTAATATTTATTGAGCCTTCCTAGGTACCTAGCACTGCACTGAGTATTTTACACACCTTAATAATCAAAATGGGTACGTGAGGTGTGTTAGTTTCCTAAGGCTGCTGTGATAAAGTACGACAAACTGGGTGGCTTAAAACAATAGAAATGTGCTTTTTCATGGTTCTGGAGGCTTAAAGTCCAAAATCAAGGGTTATTGGCAGGGCCACACTCTCTCTGAAGGTTCTAAGGAGGATCCTTCTTTGCTTCTAGCTTCTGGTGGTTGCAATCTTCTCTGTTCCTTGGCTCGTGGCAGCAGAACCCCAGCCTCTGTGTCTGTCTTTGCATGTCTGAGTGTATGTGTCTCTACATCCAATTTCCCTCTTTCTTTTTTTTTTAAAGTTTATCTGTTTTTGAGAAAGAGAGAAAATGTGTGAGTGGGGGAGGGGCAGAGGGAGGAGGAGAGAGAGAATCCCAAGCAGTCTTTGTGCTGTCAGCACGGAGCCCAGTGCAGGGCTTGCTCTCATGAACCACAAAATCACGACAGGAGTCAAAATGAAGAGTCAGGTGCTTAACTGACTGAGCTGCCCAGGCACCCCCAAATTTCTCTTTTCTTATAAGGATAGCAGTCATATTGGATTAAGGGCCCACCCTCATCTGGTACGACCTCATTTTGATTTTATTAGATATGTAGAGACTTTCTTTCCAAATAAGATCATGTCTCTAGGTTCCGGATAGGCATAAATTTGGAGAGATTCTGTTCCACCCAGTACATGGGATAAGCAGGTGTCTGAAGGGACTCTCAGTGATCTCTGCCATTTGGATCCCTCCTCCCCTGATCAGACCCCTGCTAATGAATAGAACTCAGCAAAAGTGATAGGATGTCACTGCTGAGACTGGGTCATAAAAGACTTCAACTTCTTTTTCATTTGCACTCTCTTTCCAGCTATTCTTATGTGCTTGCTATAGCAAAGCAAGCCAGAGAGGCTGACAGCTTCTCACTAGCCACCAGAAAGGGACTGAGGCCTTTAACCCAGTAGCCTTTAAAAAACTGAATCCTGCCAGCAGCCACGTGAGTGAGCTTGGAAGCAGATTCGCCCCCAGATGAGCCTTCAGATGAGACTGCATCCCTGCCCAACACTTTGTAGCTGTGAGAAACCTTGGAACAGAGGACCCAAGGGAGTTATGTCCAGATTCCTGGCCTACATACACTGTAGGAAAATAGGTGTTCTTTTAAGTCATGACCACTGGGGTAATTTACTATGCAGCAACACATCACTCGTACAGTAGGTGTTATTGTTATTCCCATTTACAGGTGAGGCATATAGAAGTTAGGGCATTACGCAAAAGTCATCTGGTTCAGTGGTAGAGTCAGAAGTCCAATGTATTGAACTCAAAACAAGAATGAGCATATTCTGGTGAGCGAGAGCCAGGTTCTTGTGTCAGAGAAAGTTACAACAAAGGACAGAGGGAAGGCTAGAGCAAGCCCTGATGGATGAGAATTGGAGGTGTCCATGTGAACTTGCAGGGTTTAGTACATAGACAGATAAATATAGAAATTGAATTTAAAGTAAGCAGAGGAGAGGGGCGTCTGCGTGGCTCAATCAGTTGAGCATCTGACTTTGACTCAGATCATGATCTCGCGGTTCATGAGTTCGAGCCCCGTGTTGGGCTCTGTGCTGACACCTCTGAGCCTGGAGCCTGTTTCAGATTCTGTGCCTCCCTCTCTCTATACCCCTTCCCTGCTTGCTCTGTGTCTCTCTTGCTCTCAAAAACAATAAACATTAAAAAATTAAAAAAAAATAAAGTAAAGCAGAGGAGAAACAAGTAGGGAAGTCCAGCAGAAAATCAGAGATGTCATTTTGGAAGCCCAGGAAAGAGACCCAGACAGGAGACTTACTCTTACAAGGCAGCTACACAGGGATGACGATTGGTGCTGGGGGTTTGGGTGGTGCCTTCTGAGAAAAGATTACCAGGGACAACAGGGGGGATGCAGGACGAGGGCCAGGACATATCCGTTCTCTTGCCCTGGCCTGAAATGAATGGAGCTTTCAAAGTCTTCCCTCACCCCTCCTTTTTTCACAGTGGAAAGAGTATTTGGAAATCCTTACCATAACACTCTTTATAATCTAATTTAAATAAGCCAGCCACAAAGTTGAAGACAGAATTTGGGATACAGCTGCAGTAGTAACTTCCAATTTCATTTCTGCAGTAGGATTTCTTCTTGCACTTTGCCAGACCAGTCTCACACTCATCGATATCTGCAAATCAAGAGGAAACATCACTTTTTTTTGTTCTCAAACTATACCATCCTCCCTTGTACATGGAGTCTCAACTACCCAGCATCATTTATAAACAACACCTGTTCTTGGATAAGATGACTCAGTATCATAGAGGTGATAGTTCTTCTCAAGTTAATTTATAAATTAACTAGTGAAAAACATCTACCCGGACTTTAAGGAGTAAGGCAGTGGATACAATCATGCAAGAATAGCCAGAAAAACTCTGCAGTGAGGATTTGCCCTACTAGATGCTAAAATCCACTTTAAAGCCTCAATAAAACGAGGGCTGGTGCATGAACCAAGAAGTAGGCTAGTGCAATGGACAAAAGTCCAGCAACAGACACTAGTGCATATGGAGCTTTGATGATGGTGGTATGTCAAAACACTGAAGGAAGGAGGAGTGGTTCTTTCAATGCTTGGATCACACAGTTTGCTATGTCAACTTAAAACACACAGCAAGGAGCAAGGGGAAAGAGATAGAGCAGGTGCACATGCCTTTAAGAAATGGTACAAGTGAAGCATAAGGCTCACCTTTTGCTACCTAAGTCCTGGCACGTGCAATATTCACACATCCTGCATCTATCTGCCACATCTATCTGACGGACCAGAGTTGCGACTCAAGCAAAGGGACTCACAGATGGAAGGTGCCCTGAGCCAATCAATGACTCACACTTGTTCCCTCTGTGGGGAGGACTCAGGACAAGCACACTTAGCCAAAAGCTGCAACTTGCCTATTAGTCTATTATGGGTTTTATTGGTCTAGGGGTGTGTGTGTTGGGTAGAGGGTACATGGGCCAGAATGGTTATCACTAATGAGTAACTGAGTTAAGACCTCATAAATATTAAGTGCTTGTGTATATTTTGTTTATATTGTACATCTTGGGCATCAAATGCCTCTTATTTATGTGCTATGAACATTTAGCACCTACGTTCTTTGAGTATATTTATTATTTCATGAATACTGTTGTTCTCTCCATTCCATTCTATGTTTAACGCACATATGTTCTACCCACTAACTACTTACAGCTATTTTTTTAAGTGTTTTTATTTATTTTTGAGAGAGAGAGAGAGCATGAGCGGGGAAGAGGCAGAGAGACGGAGACAGAGGATCCAAAGCTCACTCAGTACTGACAACAGAGAGCCTGACATGGGGTTCGAACCCACGAACCATGAGATCATGACCTGAGCCAAAGTCAGATGTTCAACCAACTGACCCACCCAGGCACCCCACTACTTATACCTATTTTGACACATCTTATGCATTTCACATATCCCATTGGATTTTTTTCTGTCTTCTGCCACAGAACCAAATAGTCTCAAACAGTCTAACAAGTGCACATTTTACCTTTGTACATTTCCCTTCTTTAAACGGGGTTCCCCTTCATCCTGGTTCTGGATCTTATTAAAAAATAAGATAAAATGAGACCTGGATCTCATACAATTCTTAAGAATAAACTCTACGTGGATCAGAGATTCAAATGTAAAAATGGAGCCATACAAATACTAGAATTAAACAGAGGTGAATTCTTTGATCTCAGTGCAGGGGAAAACATTTTAATGAAGACTTAAGTGCCTTAGTAAATTTGCCTATATAATTTTTTTAAATTAGTTGCATGGCTAAATAAAATACATAAACAAAGTCTAAAGACAATTGACAAACACGGAGAAAATATTCTCTGTGTATACTACTGACAAGGGACCCAGATCTCTAACCTATAAAGAAATAAAAAATTGGGAGAAAAAGAAACACTCAGTAAAAAATATAGGGGAAAGACGTGAACAGAAATTCAGAAAGAAGATACAAAAATGATCCTCTAACATAAAATGTTCAAGATTGTTCATAATTAGGGGCACCTGGCTGGCTCTTGATCTCAGGGCTGTGAGTTCAAGCCCTACATTGAGCATAGAGATGACTTTAAAAATTATTTCATAATTAGAGATGACCATGAAAAATCTACTGAGATACCATTTCTCACCTAGCATACTGGCAATGCATTCTGAAAACATGTTCTGTCGGCAAGATGGTGGGGAGACAGGTGCTTTCATGCAATGGTGATGGGAATATCAATTGGTACAACTCTACTGGAATTAAATTTGGGGTAGCTAATCAAGGTACATATGGATTTACCTCCTAACTAAGCCACCTCACCTCCAGGACTCTACCCTGAAGACACATCTCCCACAAATATTGGAAAGAGCCTAAGTATTCAACTAAAATGTCCTCACACACAGAAGAGGGTTGAATAAACTATGGTTTACCCACACAGCTACATAAAAGAGTGGGGAATATCTCTACATGAATTGGAGTAATTTCTAGGATATACTGTTAATCAAGAAAAAAAAGCAAAGTGCAAAAGGGCATCTCTGGTGTCCTACCAAACGTGTCAAAGTCATGGAAGATGAGAAAAGGCCAAATATCTGTCACAGATTGCTGTCTCAGGAGCATGGCAACTAAATAGGATCCTGAAATGGTTCTTGAAGCAGGAAAAAAGGACAATGGGAGAAAAATTGGTGAAACTGGTAAAAAAAAAAAAGTCTGTGGTTTATTTAACACGATTAGACCAATATTAATTCCCTGGTTCTCATCATTGTAGTATGGTCATATTGTTAGCTAACCTTAGGGGAATTGGGCAAAGGGTAATACAGAATTCCCTGAGCTGTTTTAAAAACCTTTAAAAATAGATACATCCAATGTTTTATGATTCCACTTATAGGAGGTCCCCGGTGGAGTCAAATTAATGGAGACAGAAAGTATGATCATGGGAGCCTGGGGAGGGAGAACGGGAAGTTAATGTTCAGTGGGGACAGAGTTTCAGTTTTGCAAGATGAAAAAAGTCCTGGAGATGGAGGGTAGGGATCATTGCACAACATTGTGAATATACTTAATCCCAGTGAACTGTACACTTAAGAATAGTTATAGTGACTCTCACCTGTCAGAATGGCTAAAATTAACAACACAGGAAACAACAGATGTTGGCAAGGATGCGGAAAGGGGAACATTCTTACACTGTTGGTGGGAACGCAAACTGGTGCAGCCACTCTGGAAAACACTGTGGAGGTTCTTCAAAAAGTTAAAAGTGGAATTACCCTATGAACCAGCAATTACACTACTATTTACCCAAAGGAAACAAAAGTGCTGATTCAAAGGGGCACAAGCATCCTGATATTTGTAACAGCATTATCTATAATAGCCAAGCTAGGGAAAGAGCCCAAATGTCCTCAGCTGATGGAGGGATAAAGAAGATGTGATATCTATATCTATATCTATATCTATATCTATATCATATCTGTCTATCTATCTATATGATATATATATATATATGTATATATATATAATTATGCTAAGTTAAATAAGTCAGAGAAAGACAAATACCGTATGATTTCAGTCATATGTATAATTTAAGAAACAAAACAGATGAACATAGGGGAAAAAAGGAGAGGCAAACCATAAAACACACTCTTAATGACAGAGAATAAATTGAGTGTTGGTGGAGGGATGGGGGTTGGGGAATGGGCTAAATGGGTGATGGGGATTAAGGAGGGCACTTGTTGGGATGAGCCCTGGGTTTTATACATAAGTGATCAATCACTAAATCCTACACCTGAAACTGATATTATACTATACGCCAGCTAACTGGAATTTACATAAAAATTTGAAGAAAAAAACATACCAAAACAAAAACAAAAAATGTTTCACAAGTAAAAAAAAAAATATTTACAGTGATAAATTTTGTTGTGTATATTTTACAATTAAAAAAATTAATTTAAATAAATAAATCCAGTATTGTCTGATTTCACTCACAGGAGGTCCCTAGAGGAGTCCCATCCACAGAGACAGAGAGTAGATGGTGGGAGCCAGGGGTGGGGGAGGGGGTGGGGAGTCTGTGTTTCATGGGAACGGAATCTCGGTTTGGGAAGATGAACAGGTTCTAGGGATGGACAGTGGGGATGGTTGCACAACAATATGCATGTATTTAATGCTTCTGTAAGATACACCCCAAAATGGTTAAAATGGTACATTTTACATTGCATATATTTTGCCACAATAAAATAGAGTAAATCCTAAGTCGTCTACCATGGTTCGCTTTGCCTTCTGGATTTACACAACTCCACCAAGCCATTATCCATTTCTACTGGTCAGATATTCAGGAGTGGTTTTTGTCTTTGGTGTACTCAAATAGACCTTTAGAATTTGTGGAAATGAGAAAGGCTTATTTAGGCTGGAGCAGAAGGGAGCAGTGAAAAGGGAAACTGAAATACTAAGCTGGGGCCAGATCATGGAAGATATTGTCAAGATAGTAAGTTATTCATTTGTTCTCTTGGACTACACATTTTTATTGGGTCTCTGTTATGTGACATTATTCTCTGTCCTCAGCATACAGCAATGAACAAAACAGACACGGTCCCCACCCCTGTGGATTCTCAGACAAACAAACAAAAACCAGTGCTTGAAACGTCAAGGGTCCTGGGAACTCTACCTTCCTCTAAAGAAAAACATGAAGCCAGCCTCAGAGAGAGTGAGGGGGACACAAAGGGTAGGGACTTCTCTAGGGGCACTGAGACAGCCCTGACATTTCCATCCTGTAGCACGACTTCATCTTTATGTCACTGGCACACCCATAGAACACACATGCCCCTGCCTCGTCCAGGGATTCCAGGATGATGTGGATTCCATCATTACCTTCACACTTCTCATGGGGCTCAATGTACTTCCTCCCAGACACGGACTGAAATCCATCTTTACAAGCACAGTGGGTACTGTTGGAGCAGCTGGCATTTTCAGGGCACTTGGGACAGAGACCTGCAGAGAACACAGGATCATTCCATTCATGTACTCATTCATTCAAGAAATATTCCTTAAGCCCTTACGATGTCTCAGATGCTGTGGTCAGCGGAATAGCGCTGTTAGCCTCCACTGCCCACCCCTCCTACTGCTGAACACAGATGCTTGCAGTGTCTGCCCCACACACATCCAGCCTCAGCCACCAGCACCACTTATGCTCAACAGAACTTCCCGCTGTCAGCACCTGAGTTTCTCTACCTGAGGGCTTTCTCTGGCCACCAGAGTCCTCTGTGCTCACAAGGCAGGTTAGCAATGGAGCAGATCCCTCAATCAATGACTGACATGAGTCAGGGTGTTTAAAAAAAAGGTGTGGGGGGGTGCCTGGGTGGCTTAGTCTGTTGAGCATCCAATTTTGGCTCAGGTCATGATCTCACAGTTCATGAGTTCAAGCCCCGCATCAGGCCTCATGCTGATGGCACAGAGCCTGCTTGGGATTCTCTCCCCCGCTCTCTCTCTCCCTCTCTCTCTGCCCCTCCCCTGCTCATGCTCTCTCTCTCTCTCAAAACTAATAATTAAAAAATTTATAGAATTACCATATGATACAGCAATTCTATTTTTAGGTATATATCCCAAAGAACTGAAAGCAGGGGTTTGAAGAGATATTTGCACACTTGTGTTCATAGCTGCATTATTCACAGTAGCCAAAAGGTGGAAACACCCCACGAGTCCACTGACAGATGAATAAACACCATGTGGCCCATCCATACAATGGAATGTTATTCAGCTTTAAGAAAGAAGGAAATTCCAACACCTGCTACAACAACATGAGTGAGCTCTGAAGACATTACGGTGGGTAAATAAAGCAGTCATCAAAGGATGACTACTGTTTGATGCTACATACAGGAGGTCCCTAGAGGAGTCGAATTCCTAAAGACAGAAAGCACATGGTGGATCCTGGGGCTGGTGGGAAGGCAAATGGGGAATTGTTCAATGGGGAAGAGTTTTAGAAGAGGAAAAATGTTCTGGAGGTGGTTCGTGGGGATGGTTACACAACAGTGTAAATGTGTTTGATGTCACTGAGCTACACATTTTTAAATGATCATGATGGTGAATTTTATGTTATGTATATTTTACCACAAGTTTAAGAAGATAACAGCTTCCTTGCTCATCAAGGGGAATAACGCTGGGGTGCACACTCCTTAGTACATCCCAGCTCCCATTGTTACATGTAACCTGCTTGACAATGGACCCTTATGGCTCCTCGCCTTCCCAGGTAATTTCCCACTCCCACCTGGCACTTCCTAGAATCACCTCTGATGAGGGAACATACGGCAAGCTGACAGGCCACTGCAACCCTTGCCTCCCCACCAGGTGCAATATATGTGTGATATTCCTCTGGCTCTCCTGGCTGCCCAAGAACAAAGGGAAGGGGAAAAACACAGGGTTAACTAATAGAGATCATAGTCCTGCAGGACCTAAGTCTCCATCACCCCTCCATAGTGATGTGGGAAACAAAGGCAGAAGGAAATGGAAGATACAACTAAATTTCCTTATAATCTGCAGCCCATTGACAAATACTTGAGGCAGGCAGAGTAAAATGTTTCTACAGGAACTCCTTACTGTCTTAATGCTAATACTTTGCTAGAGGGAAAAACAACCTTAGCCTGACAATAGCTAGGCCTCCAGTATCCTGTGAGTCTTTTTAGGAAATATGAAAATCTCACTAGAAACTTCCCCTGGATTAGACCTCCTACAACCCCATAGTATAACACCAGTTTCTCCTCATGGTCCCGGGGCAGCTCTTCCTGCCCAGGGGTCCTGTCCCCATGCTTCAATAAAATCACCTTTTTGCAACAAAGATATCTTCAAGAATTATTTCTTGGTCGTAGGCTCCAGACCCCATGAACTATCACCCCCCAAACTCATCAACCTCCCAGATAAGTGACTTGTTCTCAGGTCCTTCTCTCAGGGTGTGCTTCTGGAGGGACTCAACCCAGAACATGGGGAAAAGCAAAAGTATCTCCTGCCATGACTTGGACACAGGCTCTCGGAAAGAAAGGGCAGAGTCCACCATCCACCAGCTGTGTGACTTTGAGCCAGCTACTTCTCCAGAGGGCCACTGGTCAAGTGAGGATACGGTCAGGACCTTCTCTGTAGGAATGTCAGGATTGCATGGGATCAGTGTGCAATGTGCTTAGCATTGAGCCTGGTGCAAAGCACGAGTTACATAAATGGCAATGATGATGCAAAGAGGGGGGTCAGTCCTTGGGAGCTGCAGGCAATAGGAAGAAGGCAGCAGGATTTATGTGGTCTCCCTTGAAAAGGGCTCCTTCCCTCTCCTTGAGGCAGGTCGCAGACCCTAATTTCCGTTCCCTGGAATTTGACAATGAGTAAGCTCACCTTCAGAATTTTTGACATGTGATCCTGACAGAGCCAGCAGGACAGTGAGACCTGGAACAGAGAGAGGGGGACAGTTCAGCTTGGCTGAAGCCCAATGGGAATAGGGCCGGACATACCCTGCTGACTTCATTGCAGATTCTTCCAGGCAGATTACAAAGGTGAGGGTCAGGGAGGGCATCATATACTAGTGATGCGGGCCAGGGCCATCTGATTGCAGCTGTAAGAGGGTCTACACCCAGTTTCAATGTGCGAAAGTTTGTGTGGGGGGTGGGGGGCGTTTCCCACACCAGCAATCAGTGCTCTGACACCAGCTAGGTGTCCTACAATTCAGCTCAACTTCTGCACCATCTACCCAGAGACAGCATCAGATCCCACAGGTTAAGGGCTTGCTCCCACAAGCCTGCCCCCCCTCCCCCTTCAGAAACCATAGAAAGCCTAAGTTGTCACCTCCCTCTCCTGCTGCATTAATGCTCTGGAGCAGCTCAGAGAAACATTGCAGTTACTAGATTGCTGACCTGTTAGGAAAAGGTATCACTCAGGAACACTGGATGGAGGAGGGATGGGGCAAGATACAGGGGAAGGGCGCAGAGCCTCCTTGCCCTCTCCGGGAGGCCACTCTCCGCAGACCAGCTTCACCAGCCCTAGCAGCCTCTCGGGTCTTAGGGAGACTTCCTCACACAGGCAAGATTGATTAGATCCTTGACCCTCGGCTGGCTACTCACCCTCCAGCTCTTCGCCCCTCCCCGAAAATCAGGAGGCGGGGCTGAAAGGAGCTAGCCTGCTGATTACGTGATTGGCTCCCCGGCCCCGGCCCCGCCCCACCCTCCCCGCCCCCACCCCGCCCCCAGCCCTAGCCCCGCCCTGCCGTGAGTTTCCCAAATCACCTTATTACCATAACAGGAGACACCTTTTTCAATCACTCTCCTCAGGGAAATTCCCAAATGGGGACAATGCCCAAAGACGTATATCTCATTATAAATCACAATATCATTAGCTGTGCGTCCCGATTTCTGAAAAGTCAGCGGCTCATAAAGCTTTTCTCCAAGCGTAGCACCGAAAGGCCAACTGCCAAACTCCTTTCCACATGCAACAGTGCACCTAGACCTGTCTAGACTTCTAGCCCCACACTGTCCGAGGGAGATATAATGTGAGCCACGTGGGTCCTTTTAAATTTGCTAGTAGCTGCGTCTTTAAAGGCTGAGAAAAACAGGTGAAATTAATTTTATTATTGTGTTTGACCCAGTAGAGTCAAGATGTGATCATTTCAACCCGCAATCCAGATGTGACAAATTATTCATAAAGTGTTTTGCATTCTTTCCTGCGTGTAAGATAGTCTTTGAGACCAAGGATGCGTTTCACACGTGGGGCCAATCTCCACTCAGGCTGGCCTGTTCTCTAGTGCTCAAGACCAACACGTGCCTGGTGGCTATGGTACTACATAGCCCAGGTCTAACTCCTAGTAACCAGTGCTTTCTCTGGAGTAAGAGGGGATCTGAATAGCACAGACCATAAGAAGCCTCAAAGTCCAAGACTGTGGGAAATTTGGAATGGATGAGCATGTTTGGGGCATGGTCCATTTTGAGGATGACTTAAAAATATCTCCCACATTTTTAGATGAAGCTTTATATGAAAGTTGGGGTGGCTCAGTCAGTTAAGCAACCGACTTCAGGCTCAGGTCATGATCTCGTGGCTTGTGGGTTCGAGCCCTGCATCGGGCTCTGTGCTGACAGCTCGGAGCCTGGAGCCTGCTTCAGACTGTGTCTCCCTCTCTGTCTGGCCCTCCCTTACTCATGCTCTCTTTCTCTCTCTCAAGAATAAATAAACGTTAACAAAATTTTTTTTTAAAGTTGGGGATGAATTTAGAAATGAGGAAAGCTTTCCACATGTTTCCTAATATCACTCCCTCAAGGTACATATAGGTGGCAAATAACCAGGCACTTGAAAAATGTTTTTTCTTGGATTTTTTTCTCTTTCCTCACAAGCAGGCTGTGCTGGGATCCTTTGCTAAAATCTGGAGGCATTGGCTTTCACAGCTAACACCAGCCCCCAGGTGGTTTAAGTATGGCAAGTAAGATGGAGGTAATTTGAATTTGTACCACACGGAAAGGGGAAGAATAAGAAATCTGCCCATGGCCCGTTTGGGTGATCACAGAATGAGACAGATCCCTTGGACAAGATAAGGCTCTTTCTGCCTCCTCTGTAATATTTACTATGCTTCATATTATGGGTACTGACAAAAACATGACCTTTAAGGATTCATGATAACAGGCTGAATCATATGACATGGCCATTTCTGTAAATAAAAAAAAAAAAAAAAAAAAAAGCCCAAATACCAGCAATTTCCTTGTGAATGCTTTCTTCACAAAAAAGAAATATTACTTGGTTCCTATGGGGCAGGGGTCAGCAGACTATGGCCCACAGGCCAAATTCAGACCACTGCTTGTTTTTATATGGCCTGTGAGCTAGGAATGGTTTTTACAGTTCTTACATGGTCAATATAAATCAAGTTTTATTGGAACACAGCCATGCACATCAGTTGGAGGAAGGCTTGGGGGTACTCTTGTATGACAGTGCAGAGTTGAGGTGTTCAGAGGGAGACCACATGGCCCACAAAGCTGAGAACAATAATTATCTGGCCCTTGATAGAAAAAGTTTGCCCACCCCTGACATATACTGGACATCACATGCTTGCTAATAAGATCGTCTAACAAGCCTGGTTTAACCCATACCTTGCAGATTCAAAATCCCAGAGCAGAAGGGTAGGTATAGGCCCAGGTCATTGTACTAAACTAAAGTAGTCCAACCCTGGACCCTCTTGGTGGTTGATCACTATAGCAGACCCTTGAAGTGTCCCCCTATGGTCTTCCCCTGAAAAGGCTCCTATCCATACAGATAACTTACTCTGTCTTTCAGTAGGAGAGCATTTTCTGCAGCCTGTGGGGGACAAGCCCCAAATGTTCAGAAGTTATGCTGGAGTGGCTATCTAGCTGTGAGAGATGAGGACCAAGGGTGTATAGCCCAGTCTCCTTGCCCTGCTAAGGCACGTTAGGTGTTCCCTCTTGGGGGCTCCCCAGCAGTGTTGAATGGCAGTTACCCATAGAGGTAATTCATTGTTAACACATCCTTCATCTGCTCTTGTCTCTGTCCCATCTGGCATCCTCCACTCCCTCCTGTGTGCCTCCTGGGATCCCTTCCCAAGTGAACTACTTACATCCAAGTCTTTGTCTTAGTTATGCTTGGGGAGAGCAACTAAGAGACTCAGTGTGAGAGTTTCTAATCGGACTGGCTCACACAGTCATTTCTGCACAAAGAGCCAAATTTGGGGGAGCAACCCAAACTGGGATACCAGGGTCATGCGGAGAAGAGAGAATTCTTTGTTGCACTCACCTGAGAGCAGGGGCAGACACCTGCTTCCCATAGCACTGAGATATCAGAAGCAACAATTGAGAAACACTCTCAAACAGGACGTGCCAAGGGTTCCTGGAATGAATAAACCCCATGAAAGTCAATTTCGGATGGTCACAGACTTCAGGGGCCAGGTGGCCAATGCTTCTCAAAACCTTTTGATTTCTGCCTTTTTTTTCTTTTTTAAATTTTAATTAGTTAACATACACTGCAATATTGGTTTCAGGAGTAGAACCAGCGATTCATCACTTACATACAACACCCAGTGCTCATCCCAACAAGTGCCCTCCCTAATACCCATCACCTATCTAGCCCATCCCCCACCCACCTCCTTCCATCAACCCTCAGTTTGTTCTCTATTGCTAAGAGTCAGTTATGGTTTGTTTCCCTCTCTCCTCTTCCCCACCTCCCCTTCCCATATGTTCATCTGTTTTGTTTCTTAAATTCCACATATAACTGAAATCCTATGGTATTTGTCTTTCTCTTATTGACTTATTTCATTTAGCATAATACATTCTAGCTCCGTGTGTGTTGTTGCAAATGGCAAGCTTTCATTCTTTTTGATGAATATATTTACACTATATCTTCTTTATCCATTCATCAGTCAATGGGCATTGGGCTCTTTCCATCATTGGGCTATTGTTGACAGTGCTGCTATAAACATTAGGGTGCATGTTCCCCTTCAAATCTGTACTTGGTGTCCTTTGGGTAAATACCTCATAGTGCAATTGCTGGACTGTGGTAGTGGTTATGGTGATGATGGTGGTGGTGATGACAATGGTAGTGATGGAGGTCTCCCATGTCTCTTTCCTGACACCAATTATAACCACGACTTTGTGTGATAATGGATCAATTATCAAGAGGCGTTGAGAATTCACAGGGTCCTGTGAAGCTCCCCCAGGAACAAAGTAGTGGCCTCAGAAGGCCCCTTTCAGAAAAAACTCTTAGTCCCAATGGCCTGAACAGGCTAGTCACACATTATGTGCTGGCATCTAGCATGCAAGTCAAATTTTGCTGCACGTACTTCTGTTAGCCTTCTATTCTCACGTCCCCAAAACATTTATGGAACTTCTGTGGTGGGCTAAGTCCCTTACCAAGTGTTTTGACACTATTGTTTCATTGAAAGCTCACAACCACCTTGTGATGTAGATCATATAATATCTTCCCACTCTTCCAGTGATGAAATTGAGGCTTGAAGAGAGTCTGTCACCTGCTCCAGGTGGCACTGCTAGCACAATGCAAAGCTAAGACTTGGAAAAGTCAGGCTGAGTCCAAAACCCACATATAAAGTGCAATGAGATACTAAGCCTCAGCGTTTCCTAGGTGCAAAACATGTAATATAAATAAGCAAGGCCATTTTGGGGAAGCAAGGAGGAGTGTGGAGAACTGAAGATTTTGGGCTCTATCTAAAGACATACAATTCTACTTTTTCCCTAATTGCAGAACCAGTGGGCCACCATCTTGCAATATCTGCAAGGGACAAATCATATAATTGCAAGTCAAATTCTGTACCTGGGAATCTTGGAGGACTTATACTTGTAATCTCCTGGATGCTTTCCCTTCTCTCAACATCCATTTCCTTTTTTTGATTCATGGCTCTCTTCCCTTCCAAAAACCTACTTCCAAAATATACTGTGGAAACTCTTCGTGTGAAGAAATTATGTCTACTGGCACCTAGCAGGTTCAGTTAGTAGAGCATGTGACTCTTGGTCTCAGGGTCGTGAGTTCAAGCCCCATGTTGGGCATAGAGCTTACTTTTTATTTATTTTTTATTTTTTTTTAAGTTTCAAACATTTATTTATTTATTTATTTATTTTTAATATATGAAATTTATTGTCAAATTGGTTTCCATACAATACCCAGTGCTCATCCCAAAAGGTGCCCTCCTCAATACCCATCACCCACACTCCCTAGAGCTTACTTTTTAAAAAACTAAAAAAAAAAAATCATGCCTAGATGAGGATAATTCTTTTCTGAGGCCTCTTTTGAAACTGGTTTAACTAAAATGAGCATTTTATGTGAAAGAGGTGATCATGTTTTTCAGAACCACTGAAACCTTTAGCAATGCTGATTTGGTTTTTTGGGTCTTCTTTTAAATGTTTGTTTATTTTTGAGAGAGAGAAAGAGAGCATGAGCCAGGGAGGGACAGAGCAAGAGGGGGAAGAGAGGATCCAAAGCAGGCTCTGCGCTCACAGCAGTAAGCGCAATGTGGAGCTCGAACTCATAAACCATGAGATTATGACCTGCGCTGAAGTCAGATGCTCAAACAACTGAGCCATACAGGGGCACCTCTTTTGGTTTTTTTAAGAGCACTTTACTGAGGTATGATTGGCATGTGAACAGCTGTACATGTTCAATGTGTGCAACTCAATGAGTTTGGGCTTAAGTATATATCCATGAAACCATTGCCACCATCAAGGCCATAAAGATATCCATCACCTCCCAGAGTTTCCTCCTGCCCCTTTGTGGTTATTTGTGTGTGTTTATGTGTATGCACACATACATGTGTGATACAAACACTTAACATAAGATCTATCCCCTCAGCATATTGTAAGTATATAATAGTGTTGTTAGCTATGGGCGCCATGTTGCATAGTACATCTCCAGAACTTATCATCTTGCATAACTGAAATTTTGTACCCATTGACCATCACTTCTCATTTCCCCCATCCCCTAACCCCTGGCAACCACCGTTCTGCCCTCTGCTTCTATGGATTTGAGTATTGTAACTCCGACATATAACGGAGATCATACAGTATTTGTCTTTCTGTGGCTGGCTTTTTTTTTTTTTTTTTTACATACCTAGAATGCTGACTCGGAGAGATTTTTGACCATGACCCACTATAAGAAATACATTTTCATTAGAGAGAGAGAGAGAGAGGGCAAACTGAACCAAGTTTCACAAATTAACATGCTACATTTGATATTTTATAATTATAGTCCCTTGCATTTCTTTTAAAATGCTGGTTATAATACCCACTAAGTTGGTTTCATGACCCTGCCCCCCTCCAGTGGGTCACAAACAGCTGGAAAAACACTGACCTGTACAGTGAGTCACTTTGGCCATGAACGAAATAGACAATCCTTTGACAGTGAGCCTTGCATTTAATTGTGCTGATGTGTTTATCGTGGAGGTGAGGCGTGCGGAGTGACAAAGCTTGTTAATTCACTATGTGACCTCAGTAAACATATTCGTCTTTCTAGGTCTTGTTTTCTTCATTTTCAGTAACAAATTGGTTGTATGCTACGTCTGCTTCAGGCTCGTTTCTTGAAACTTTATTACAGACATACCTCAGAGATATTGCACAGTGGGTTCCAGACCCCCTCAATATAATGAGTCAAATAAATGTTTTGGTTTCCCAGTGCATATAAAAATATGTGTACATTATACTGTAACCTATTACATAATGCAATAGCATTATATCCATATAAAATGTACATCCATTACGGAAAAATCGCTTTATTGCTGAAAAATGCTAACCACCATCTGAGCTTTCAAGAGTCATATTACTGATCACAAATCACCAAACATAATAATAATGAAAAATTTGAAACACTGCTGGAATTACCAAAGTGTGACACAGAGACACGAAGTGAGCAAATGCTGTCCAACAAATGGTGTCAATAGATTTCTTGATACAAACCTACAAGTTGTAAAAAAAAAAAATGCTGTATTTGCGAAGTGCAATTAAGCAAAGTGCAGTAAAACAAGGTATGTCTGGATTTTAATTCACCTGAAGCCCCTTAATACACAATTCATCATCTGTCGACAGCACCGAGGCATTTCAGTATGTTCTGCACTACCACATGTTGCACGACTGGAAGCTAGAAAACGATCCCTACAATAGCAGCTTTCAATAAACAAAGCAACAGGACATAGAACGAGGTCCCCTTGAACATTTCTCCAGTACCAGACATTTTCCTAGACCCAACATCACCTGTGAAACATTTTCTATTTTCTATGGAAAGACACTAATCAGTTCTTACCCACAAGATGAAAAGTTCTTGCTTCTTACCCTGGCAGCTTATCAGAGCTAATGAAGAAGGAAGTACATTGCTTCTTATCTGGAACTCCAATTTCTCAAGGAGTCTCGTGGGTGGATGAGAAGGCTGGGGGTGTTGACTGGGCAGCTTGCATAATGTAGGGTCCCTTAGTTCTCTTTTCATTTGGGTAATTTAAATAGTGCGTTATGTTAGGGTGGATCATATTGAAGTGTCTCAGAAAATGAGTTTGGAAATGATGATGGTGTTCCGTGTGGAAAATCAGGTAATGGAGAACGGCATCAACTTCCATTTACACCAAGAAAATTGATCCAACTTTGGAGAGGCTTCTTTAATTTGGTGAACTTCTTAGCAAGAGAGAGAAGGCCAGGCTGTGGGAGAGTGTATCCCACTGTGTCAGTGTATCTATGTACCATCCAGTTCCTTATTATGGTGTCACTTCTCAGTTTACCATCTTGGGAAAATGACATACCCACATTCTTGGACTTTGAGATAGGGTCACTCATCTTGATTATACTCATCTACTAGGCTGATGAAAGTCTTGATTGGTCCCACTAGCATGGTGTCCTGAAATTTTCTTCTAGTTCATATTAGAAGAATCTTTCTAAGAGCCAGCACAGGTACAGCAAAAAACAAAAACAAAAACCCTAGTTTAACAAGTCCAAATACACACAAGGAGTAAATCCTTATCTAGTGATTTACTCCTTATCTTGATTTTGTTGCATTTATCAAGTATCACCTTATTATCCGTGACATTTATTTTGTAAATTAATTAGAGTCAATGCAGTAAAATATTCAAATAATCATTTAGATATGGTCCACAGGCAGTTAGCCCCTCCATGTAAGACTCAAAATATTTGCACCATGTGATACTGAGAATGTTTCTTTTGAATGACAAATGAAAGAGAGCTTAGGTTTATCACTGTCAGCTGAGGTAACATGAAAAGTATCTGGACGTTAACCTGAAATGCCTGACCCCAAGAGAAGTCCCTGAAATTCTGAGCATTTTAAGTGCTTGCAGCCTGATTCTGCATGACAGACTATTTGCACAAACATATGCAAGAATACTCCATCTTTGTGCATGGTCCTCCTATGCTGACTCTAGACTTGACCGTGTGGCTGGCTTTAGCCGCTGGAACAACAGCCAACAGGATGGAAACAGAGACTTGAAAAGTTCTTGCCTATTGGGGCTTGCCCTCTCTTGCTGCACTTGATTCCCAAAATCTTAATGTGAAGGAGCCCAAGCTAGTCTACTAGAGGATGAGAGGCCACGAGGAAGAGAGTGAAGGCTCATTAGTTAGCAATCCACCACTCTGGTCGTCAACCTGCCAGTGACAGAAGTAGGAGTAGGGCTATGTTAGATCATCCAGCAACCAGCTGACCCATCAACTGACCACAAATGCATGGAAGAGCTCATCAGAGACCAGTCAGGCTAGACTAGACCAGAAGAAATGTCTAACCAAACTACAAAATCATGAACAAAACAATATGGTTGTTATTTGAAGCAAATGAAATATGGGGGTGGTTTGTTACACAGCCAAGGCTAACTGATACACTTCACAAAGTGGACTGAAAGAAATTTTTACACACGTTGTCAGGCATGGTACTGTGTGACTTCACCTTCTAACCACAATTGATGGGACCATTTAGAACCAACAACCTATGAGGTGGCCCAAGCAGAGAAATCTACCTTAGAGTATTTCTCCATATTGAATGCTGACTGGCCAATCCATTCAGCTTCTCTCTTGGAGAGTTTGAATGTGAAGCCCCAGAGAGGGACACAGACAAACGGTAGAGTGGTCCATGAGGTGATGAACAAGCTGGGAAACAACAAAAGCAGAAGCCATCAGACACAAGAATCCATTGATGAATGTCTTTAATCCCTACTTAGGATATCTCAAATTTCCTTGATGGAACAGTAGGTTGTCACCACAACAGAATCCCAGTCTGTTCCACAATCCAATCCAAAGAAGGAAATACCTGGTCTAGGGAAAAGTTTGGCAGGGTATGGCTGCTTCTCAAACTTTAACAAGCTCATAACAATTCATTCTGGGTGATTGTGAAAGAATCTGTTCTCCATCCTTCTTCACCCTGCTCTGTGCCCTGAGAGGTTGTCCTGCAGGGACTGAATTACCAGGCTTCTCTTGTGCTCTGTCTCCAACCCAGTTTGACCAATGGTAGCAGTGGAAGGAGAGTATAAGGCTGGAAGAGAGAGAGAGATGGGAATCTTTATTTTCCAAGCTCCTCCTCTCCTGCAGAGATTGCTCATTAGGGCAATGATTAGATTCTTCTGTCACAGGGTGAGGCATTTTCCAGATTCTCCATCCCCTTGCCCATTTAAGCCAAGGACTGAAAAGACTTCCCTCCTATTGCTAGCAACTTCTCCCCCCAATCCTTTGTTGGTTTCCTTTAGCTCTGCTGTGACATTGTGATTTGTAATAAGAAATACATATTTGGGCTTCATCCTGTTTCTGGCACAGAGCTCCTAAAACCCTTGGAATTTCCTGAGCAGTAAAAGCAATGGGAACATCTTTTGTTATATTCGTAGACACTGAAATGGGTGTCTTGTTATTCATAACAAGAACCTTGTCACCACAACTGGGTTTAAGCTAAAGAGGTGACTTTTGAAAAGCACCTAAGGATGGGGGCTGGTTGCCAGGGGGAACCCACCAAAATAGAGGGTTGGAATTTTCAGTCCCATCCCCCAACCTATTGGGAGGAGAGAGGGGCTGGAGATTGCATTCAACCACCAGCCCGCAACGATTTGATCAAGCATGCTTGTGTAATGAAGCCCTTATAAAAACCCAAAAGGATGGGGTACAGGGAGCTTCCAAGTTGGTGAACACGTGGGGATTTGGGGAGCTTGGTGGTGCACCTGCAGAAGGTGGGGAAACGCTGTACCCCTTCCCCACATCTCACCCTGTGCGTCTCTTCCGTCCAGATGCTCCTGAGTTATATCCTTTCTTTTTAAAAAATTTTTAATGTTTATTTTTGATAGAAATTAACAGTGCAAGCAAGGCAAGGGAGGGGCAGAGAGTGAGGGAGACACAGAATCTGGAGCGGGCTCCAGGCTCTGAGATGTCAGTACAGAGCCTGATGCAGGGGAGGGTGGGGGGGCTTGAACTCATGGACCATGAGACTATGACCTGAGCAGAAGTCGGATGCTTAACCTACTGAGCCACCGGGGGGCCCCTATATCCTCTCATAACGAGCTGGTGATCTAGCAAATACAATGGCTCTACTCATTCTAACCAGAAGCCAAGTCTTTCTTATTAACTGTCTTGCAAGGGGAAGCCACATTTCAAGAAAAGAAGGAAACATCATCCTTTACCAACATGTAGAGCTGAAGCACAAAACTTAATGCCACTTCCCCTTTTGCTGCCGTTTAACCACTGCTAGTTTTGTAAAGTCTTTATTTTATTTTTTTATTTTTTTCATTTAAGCAGTTTTTTAAAGTTTATTTTTGAGGAGAGAGAGAGAGAGCAAGCAGGGGAGGGGCAGAGAGAGAGGGAGAGAGAGAGCACCCCAGCAGGCTCCACACTGTCAGCACAGAGCCTGATGTGGGGCTCAAACCCACTCACCCATGATATCATGACCTGAGCAGAAATCAAGAGTTGGACCCTTAACTGGCTGAGCCACCCAGGCACCCTGTTTTTTTTTTTTTTTTAAAGTTTAATTAGCTAACATACAGGGCAATATTGGTTTTAGGAGTAGAATTCAGTAATTCATCACTTATATATACCACCCAGTGCTCTTTAATTTTTGTTTTTAAGTAGGCTCCATGCCCAAGGTGGGGCTTGAACTCATGACCCTGAGATTAAGAGTCACATGTTCTTCTGACTGAGCTAGCCAGGCACCCCTTTGTGCCCGTCATTGTAAAACAGTTGATTCTCTGCAAACTTCCCATACTTTGAAATGGCGGTAGTCCATAGGAGCATTGACTGGAAATACAAAACATGGTGAGGCCCTCCACCCTGCAGGAACAGGACACAAGAACCAAGCAGAGCCCAGTGTTTGTGCCGCATCAGAACAGGAGCCTGGACTTAACGCTGAAACAGTTCTGGTCAGCACCTGGTTCCCTGGAAAGCAACCGAACCTTGCCCTTGGAATACACAGTCGACCTTGGAAACAACACGGCTTTGAACCGCGTGGGTCCATTTACACGCAGATTTTTTTTTCTAGATATAAATACAGTACGATACTGTAAATGTATTCTCCTTATGACTTTCTTAATGTTTTCTTTTCTCTAGCTCACTTTATGGTAGGAATGTGGTCTATAATGTATATAACATACAGAATATGTGGTAATCGATTATTTATGTTATCAGGAAGGCTTCCGGTCAACAATAGGCTGTTAATAGTCATGACTTTGAGGAGTCAGAAGATATATACAGATTTTCGGCTGCATGGGGGTCAGTGCCCCTAAACCCTGTGTCGAAACTACTGTTACTTTTGTTTCAAACAAACCTGTCATGCCCAATGTGCTTGTCACCAGACACGGTTTAACGTGGCCCTGCAGGGTGGCAGTGACACATTTTGACTGTCGTAAAAGCCCTTGAACTATACGCTTTAAACACAGTTGAAATGTGAATTTTATGTTATGTGATTTTAATCTCAATAAAAAATGAAGAAAGGAAGAAATTACTGGTCCCATTCAAGTTTAAACAGGGAACCTGGTTGAATGTGTTTGGATTCTGGCAAAATCATATTCCTACCCATGGATTTGTTGGACCTCAGTTTCCATAAAATCCAGACAACACTGGCCTTTTGTCTTATCTTTATGGTGATCGTGTGGGGAAAGCAGGACGTGCAAAGATGAATATTAATTCCCTAAATTTCATAACTGAAGCTTTCTAAATTCTTTTATTTTATGTGGAAATAAAATCACAGGATAGGCTTTGGAGGCTTCAGAATTATACATGTAAAGCTTTTGAGAAAATTTAAGCATGGACATGGAGTAAGAAATTGTGATTGATGAGACTTAGTGTACCAGCTCATGGAGCTCTGTTCTTCATTCAAGGGACAGACAGCCCATGGTGACCCGCAGGAAAAGAGCTAAGAGAACAAATACTCTGACCTCACTCTCCTCCCTTTTCCTGATATCTGTTGGTGTTTCCCATTGGCTAAAACCAATAGGAAGCCAGTAGCCAAGGAAGTTTATCATTATTCTCCAAAGGCGTCAGCATTCTAGGCAGACAACTGGATGTATTTGGAGGGATCAACAGAAGACATCCAGCCCACTCAGAAAAATAAAAACTAAAAAATTTGATGCGTTGAAAAGATGTCTGCAGTGTGACAAGTGAAAAAATAAAGATTTCAAATATTTCACTTTCTCATTTGTTGAATCTCTCCCTGCCATCAGAATGTAAATTCCATGAAAGGAAAGGCAATGTACGTCTTGCTTAGTATCATAGCCCCAGTCTCTAGAGAGTGGAGACTTAATAAATATTTGTAAGATGAATAAATGACATTGCACAAATTCCTTAACATCTCCAAGACTCCTGAGTTTTCTTATCTATGACTTCTTGGGTGTTTGGGCTGGACAAGACGTAGAATTTAGATGCTTTTGGCAAACAATTGGGATATACCATAACAATACCTCCACAACACCTACCTGCGCGAATGGACATGCATGGAGGTTTTGAGAAGAATCCTCTAGGAGGCAAAAAGAGAGAAGACACAAAGGTGGAGAGTACTGTGTGTCCAGCAGACCTATGTGGGTACTTGGAGGTCCTTTAAGTGAAGAGATAGAATGAGGCAGCTAGATGGTGCCATGTTTATGGGTCAGAAGTGACTCTGTGCCCAAGTAGAACAGCTCTGGGGCCCAGGAGACAATGACAGCCCCGAGCCGGGGAGAGAATATATGCTTCCTACAGCACAGGTCAGGATGAATCTCAGCATTCTGTGGATTGCACCTGGCATGGGGGTGGATCACTGTGACAGGCAGAACAGATACTTGGGTAAAGCCTATGAGGAACTTGGACGAGGAGGTCAAAGTAGAGAAAGATGGGAGAAAAACATCCCGAGCAGAGACCAGAAGTCACTTTAGCAGCACCCACAAACTCCCGAGGAGGAATTTTCTGAGAAATGGGGAAGAGGAAGAAAGACGATCTGTGGTCAAAAAGCTTGATATGTAAACCGAGCCAGCCCATGTTTATAGTACAGGCAGATGCTGCTTGAGAATTTCAAACCGCACAGACAGTTTTATCACAGTTGGAAATTACTTATGAAATAAGGTCATGGAAATGAGACATAACCAAGACTGGGTACTGATTATAAAGTGAGGTAATATTCAGGGAGGAAAGTCTCTCATGCTGTACGTTACAGGATTTCAGAGAGAAAGCTTCCCCCCTCTCCAGATAAGCAGTAGAAATGTCTCCTTCTAAAGCTTTTCTTATTTTTTTTAAAGATGAAAGCACTTGATATGTTTTGGTATATTTGGAAATGTAGACACGATTAAATTCTAGGCTCAATAAAGCCAAATGACAATGGTAAATTGTGAAGGAAGACACATTTTTAGTGATCTTTTAGTAAGTGGAAAGTTTTACCAGAGAGTCTAAGGAGCTGCAGCATCATTTGAAACAAACCTTTTGAAATGCAGTTCAAAATCTCATTAAAATGAGCTTTTAGCAAGTATCGAAGTGATTAATCCAACTTTCTTTTTTATATTTGTTGGTCATGGGGTTGGGGGGAAGTAGTCGATATTGTTGATGTCTGTCCTTAATCTCCTTTTTTAGGCCAGCTGTCCTTTCTCCACATTGGCCTGAGCCAAACAGGAGCTATAACGCACCTTTCCCCCCACGAGGAGAGCAGCACACAGCCAGTGACTGACAGACACAGGGGCATGAAAGGCTGGGCAACTTGCCTCAAAGGGGGGCCAACCCTGAGGTGCAATACAGGCATCAGAGCTCAATGTGGGATTGGGCTGAACCCAGGTCCCTCTCCTACCACATCCTGCTTCCCTCCCTTTCTCTCTTCTCAGAGCACTCCCTCAATAAATCATGGACACCAAAATCCTTGTCTCAGGCTCTGCTTTTAGGAAACCTTCCCTAAGTCACCTATTGTCATTTTAGAAATAGTGCTCGTAATGGAATTAGCATGGAATTGTTACTGGAAGCATAAAAGGGTCCTGTTTTAGTTGTTGGGCAAGAGCAGGAAATGATTTGGAAAACCCAGAGAACTTGTCCTTCAGAGGCCAGAATATCAGAACACTGTCCTGTTACTGTGGAGCAGCACACTCTCCTGGTGCATTCACTCAACAAACATTGTAGATTTGATCTGTGAGCCCAATCTTCTGCTGGGTCATAGGTATACAGAGATAAATCAGACAAGGGACTCATAGGATAGTCAGAGACAAAACACGTGAACATCTGATTATAACAGACCAAAGTTGGTAGCCTTAGCACAATAGAATGGAAAGGTTAAGGCAGGGAGGTGACCAGATGACTCAGAAATGATGACAGAAAGCTTCTCTATGGGTACACCCTAAGTAAACTTCAAATTACTGTGTTTCTAATGGCTTTTTTGATGGTATGGGAAAGTTTTTATGGCTTTGGGACAGTTATGTTTGTTTGTTTTTTTCAACCAGACATTAAGGAAGACATACAAGCTTCTTTCCACGCACAACCTCCTAGTAACCCTTAAAAGCACTTAAGTAGTAGACCATTTTAAATTTAGCTCAAAGACCTTCCTTAAAGCGTTGTTTATACTGAAAACTTGGAGATGACAGAGCTCAGATCAAATACATGATGATACATGTATACCACAGATAACCATACAACCATCAACACAAAAGCCTTTTAAAAAGGCTTGATGAATTGAAAAGATGTTAACAATGTGACAAGTGCAAAATAAATAATAAATAAATATTTCACAATAGCATAGGCATACCTGTTCTAGGTCACCCTGGGGTAGGCATGAGACAGCTGTCATGGTCACATTATGGCTTTCCCTTTACATACAGGCAGGTGTGACTAACAGAGTATTATTAATAATCAAGTGTTTTTAAGCAAAACGTGCCAAAGATATCCCATTTCTTGAGAAACTAGCTATAAATCTCGCCCCCAAATGGTCAGGTCACAGTCAGGGCCAGCACAAATGTGAGGAGAAGACAACACTCATCTCAGCACAGTTTTGAAGAAGGGAATCCCTTCAGGAATCGAGAGAAATACTGCAACGCAACATTTCAAAACAGCAAGAGTCAGTGCAAGAAAACCCATGATAAGCATCCAGAATACCCAGTACTGTGCCTGGTCATAATGGAACCAGAGGCCAAAGAGAAAAATGTGTGCCCTTACATACACTTTCTTGATGTACTTTTTATTAACTTATTTAAAAATTTTCTTCAAATGTTTTATTTTATTTTTGAGAGAGAGAGAAAAAATGTGAGCAGGGGAGGGGCAGAGAGAGAGAGAGAGACAGAGACAGAGACAGATAATCTGAAGCAGGCTCTGTGCTGATGCGGGGCTCGAACCCACGAACCGTGAGAGCATAACCTGGGCCGAAGTCAGAGACTCCACTGACTGAGCCACCTACCCCCCCCCCCCTTTAGTGTACTTTGATTTTTGGAAATATTATTGAGTTTACTTCCCTTAAAACTAAGAAAGTAAAATTTTAATAAATTCTGGTTTGGGCAAAATTAAAATGTTTAAACTGTTTTCAGCTCCAATACCCTTAACTTTTCAGTTTTTCAATCGTTTTTCACCTACTTTAATGTTCTGGGGGGAGCACACTGTAGATGGTCAACAAATATTTTTTGAATGATTGGATTTTATGTTTATGGGATCTGAGGACTGTGCAGGTTTTGAGTCCCTTTTGTCCCTCTAGTGGAGGTACATGAAGTTGCAGGGGGCAAAGGATTGTACCAAATGTAGCTTGATACGGAAGAAAAATTCTTCCCGTGAAAGCCACAGCTTTTACTTACCTTAGAAATATAGGGTTCCTTAAGGTGACTGTATTTTAGAGCAACATGTAACACTGTTGTAATGACAAAGCTTTGTGCAAGTCTTGTATCAGAAAGAACTTTAAGCATCACAAATGTATAGGTCCTGATAGCGAAGAGGAAATGAAGACCCAAATCCTTCTTCTCGTAGGTTCCAAATTGTTGCAGTTAAATACAAAATGTTGATGATCCATTGGTTACTGTATTTGCAGTGTGATTACTACATATAACACTTCAGAGCAAACCACTTGTGAAACTCCATGCCTTAAAGCGATGATACTTGCTTTTTACTCCTGAGTCTATGGGTTGGCTGAACAGCTCTGCTAATCTTAGCTGGGCTCACTCACGTGGTTACAAGTCAGCCAGCTAGCTGACTGAGGACAGCCCCAGCTGGTATAACGGGATGATGTGGCTCTCCTCCATGTCTCTCACACCCCTCCAGCAGGTGAGTGGGGTATGTTCTCAGGGCGGAGGCAGGGATGCAAGAACAAATAAAACTAATCATGTCGAGAGCAAGAAGGAATGCACACCCAATTTCAAAACCCTCTGTCTTTGATCATTCTCTTCACCAAAGCAGGTGTTAAGGCCAAGCCAGAGTGAGAGCAGAAAGAGGTTACAAAGTAACGGGGAAGGGGTGTGAAGAGATACAGGCCACCTCTTGAGGCCATGGGTGTGATCAACCTACCACAAGTGGTGTTGGGTAGGAGTCCTGCCATCTCTTGCTTCAACACCCCTTAGAACTGTCGCCTCTGTATTGAACACTATGGACAAGCCAAGCCATGAAGACCAACCTACCTTAGATGAACTCATGTATCAGCTTCCTTCTCAAACTGTGACTGCCATAAATAATAAAGACTGAGCCTCCGGGCACCTGGGTGGCTCAGTCGGTTGAACATCTGACTTCGGCTCAGGTCATGAGCTCACGGTTCATGAGTTTGAGCGCTGCGTCGGGCACTGTGCTGATGGCTTGGAGCCTGGAGCCTGCTTCGGATTCTGTGTCTCCCTCTCTCTCTGCCCCACCCCCAATAGCACTCTGTCTCTGTCTCAAAAATAAAATAAACGTTAAAAAATTAAAAAAAATGAAAACAAACATTAAAATTTGTTTAATGTTTGTTTATTTTTGACAGAGAGAGAGAGAGAGAGAGAGAGAGCATGAGTGGGGGAGAGACAGAGGGAGAACCAGAATTCGAAGCAGGCTCCAGGCTCTGCGCTGTCAGCACAGAGCCCGACACACGGCCGGAACTCACGGACTGCGAGATCATGACCTGAGCCAAAGTCAGATGCTCAACCGATGGAGCCACCCAGGCGCCCCAAAATAAACTTTTTAAAAAAAGACTGAGACTCCATCAACCAAGTTTAATGTTATCAAATTGTCCAATACATGATCATTACTAAGTTAACTGAATCTTAGGTGGTAACTTGATCCAAAGTAAATATCTAGTCTTTCCTCTGTATCCTCAAACTAAAAATTTCTGGGGTCAAAGGAAGAGAAGGAGAGGAACAAGGAGTCTGGAAGAGGAGCTCTGTGGTCAAGAGCTCACAGCCTAGCTCAGCCACCTGAGGCTGTGTGATGTTGAGAAAGTTATTTAACCTCTCTGAACCTCAGTTTCCTTACCCTCAAAATAGAGAGTAATCATTCATTTGCTCATTCATTCAACATACTTAAGGAGAATCTACTAGAATAATTCCCTGTAATTATAGAGCTCACTTTAAGCTGGAGATGCTGGAGAGAAAGAGAAATTTTAATACAGGGCTAGAAAGCATGAAGCCCTCAGGACACACAGAGAGGCACATCTAATCCTACTTCAGAAGATTCATAGAATGCTCCTTCATGGAGTTGATGACTGAGGCTCAAGAAAAAGTAGAAATTAGCCAGATTTTGAGGAAAGGTGTCCTAGGAAGAAGGAATGGCAGATGCAAAGTCCAAAAGCCAAGAAGATACTTGGCTTCTGGTTCTAAGGACAAGCTCTGCTATCATTATGGCAAACTGAAGAATATTCCAGAATATTCTAGAACATTCATTCATTTATGTATACAACACAAATCCCCTGGGGCGTTCATTAAAATGCAAGTTCTGGTTCAGCCAATATGAGGTGGGTCCTGAGATCCTACTTTTCTAACAAGGTGATGCTGATGTATCTGGTCCACAGACCACACTTTGAGTCGGGAGGTATTAGAGTGGTCATGGAAGGGGGGACTCTACATTTCATTGGTCCAATTTTAGTATATGTGCAGCCAAAGCGAGCACAGAGGACACCTACATTTAAAACTTTCATCTCCCTCTTCTCCTTCTGGCAATCAGGACTTTACGGAGGATGGAGGCCAAGGTGGGATGGTGATAACTTTGTGAGCAGTGTGAATCCTAGACAAGTTCCAAGGAAGTTCCTGGAAAGAAGAGAGATGTTGGTTCCCTGAAAGGTTCCAGGAAACCAAAACACTTTCCAAAGGGTGTTGCCATCAAGCACTGCAGCCCTCCATGAAACACTGGGGTCATGCCCCATCCAGAGCTCCTACTCACCAATAGAGCTCTTGGAAGTGTTTGTGCAAAAGTAGTCTATAGGTCTAAGTGTTTTATTCATACCCTGGGCCACCATTACTGTGACACTGTTTCTTTAAAAGCAGCAGGAATCTTTGTCAAAGGCTAAGTCGGTCAGTCATATGAGAAATAATTTATTGAGGGCTGCTCTGTGTCAGGCACATGATAGGTGCAGGAGAAGTACACTTGGAGCCATACAACAATGAATTTAGAAGAAACCAAAATGGTAGCCAGGTAATCTTGGTCATGCCGTTGCACTGGGATCTGTTGCTTCCAAAAAACTCTGGGAACTCAAAGAGCAGAACTGATAATCTGAAACAGAAATTCTTGCTTCCCAGAGAGTTCTGGGGCTGGCAGGATCCCACATCTGCACATTAAGCTGGGAAGAGATTTCAGAGAAGGCTCCGGTAGGTATCTGCTTTCCTCAAATGTTGCTTCATAGCATACTGGCAGTAAGAAAGATCTTTAGCCCTGTGAGAGAGAGATCAGAATTAGAATCAGCAGCAGGACGAGTACAATGTGAGTCTAAGGGTTTTAGAAATACTTGGGTCTTATAAATACAGAGAGAGAAATATGGAAACAAACACTAGAAAGATAAACATTAAAACTTTAACAGGGCAGTCTCTAGCGTGGCAGGCACTGATGGCAAACTCTAAAGCTATTCTCAACCTCTTCACCATTAATAGCTTCCACTCTAGAAGCAAGAAAGCCAAATACTTGCTTTGTCAAATTTCTTTGTAAGTATGTATGGTCAGGTGATACAGTTCTAACCAATTAGTAGAAGGGAAGCCCAATGACGGGTTTCTGGGAAAGATTTTATTTCCTGTGGAAGGAGAGTTTGTGGCTTCTCCCTACCCCTCTTCTTCCCTTCAATGTGGTCATGATGTCCGGAGCTATAGCAACCATCTTACAACCATGAAAATCCTTTGATGAAAAGTCAACAAGCTCATAGTGGAATGCAAAAGTAGAGAAAACCTAGATCCTTTCCAACACCCCTGAGCAACATAACCAATATCAGCAACACCTAACTCTGGGCTTCTATTCTTGCAAAAAAAAAAAAAAAGAGTTTTTTTCCTATTTAATTAAGCCACTGAATCTTAGTTACTTGTTCTTGGAATAAATCAGTGAAAAAAATAAAAAATTGTAATGGGGGATAGGAGAGCTATTGTGTAAAGTGTAATTTTACAACTCTGTAGATTTTAAATCAATGATAGCAATGCAAAATCGTGGAATTATGTGTAAAAATCAGTCTTGCTTCCATTTGCACATTCATTTCAATGTTTCTGAAATTAAATATGTGTAGTGTAAGTCATGTAATCCATACATTTAAATAATTCGCTTTCATACTATATAATAAGAAATTTTATATATTGTATATCACTGTATAATTATATAATATATAACTTTATAATTATATGTATAATCCTATTTATATTTGTGTTATATATAAAATTATCTTTTTTAAAAATTTTTTTAATTTTTAATTTTTTTTTATTTTTTATTTTTTTTTAACACTTTATTTTTGAGACAGGGAGAGACAGAGCATGAACAGGAGAGGGTCAGAGAGAGGGAGACACAGAATCTGAAACAGGCTCCAGGCTCTGAGCTGGCAGCACAGAGCCTGACGCGGGGCTCGAACTCACGGACGGAGATCATGACCTGAGCCGAAGTCGGCCGCTTAACCGACTGAGCCACCCAGGCGCCCCTATAAAATTATCAACAAGATGTTATAACTGGTTCAAAAAAGAATGCAAGGAACAGACCTATGTCTGTTTTATGTAATATATATATATATATATATATATATATATATATATAAAATACATTATATATACGTATATGTATTACGTAAATATATATATAATGTATACTATCTATAATGTATGCAATATATGAGATATATATGATACCTCTTACATAATACATAATATACATTACATCATATGTATGTGTGTTCTGTGAATTTTCTTTTGAGCCAGTTTAACATCTGCCTCACTTCCTCACTGATTAATGAGTAGAATAAAATCCTTAATGTATTCTCATCTTATATCTATATAAGTCATTTTATCTTCTTTAGTTCACACAGCTACCATGGGGCAAAGCTGGGATTTAAGCCCAGGCTGCCTGGCTCCTGGACCCCAACTCTTGAACCCCACGCTTTATCGAATGTGCAAATATACGTGGACACACAGCTCACAGCAGGTTCTCCGTGCACAGCACTGGTACTGCTAAGAAGTGGCGATTCCATTTGAACGGAAGCTGCATAAAGCACACTGTCTCTCACCGATTTAGAGGTGGAGGGGACAGAGGACAGTAACATCCCTGAGGTCTGGGACTCAGGGCTACGTTTGGTCTTCCTGGTAATGCACTTCCTGTATTCTTCCCGCACCTGGAGGAAGAGACAGGTCACAAGGAGATGAGTGATTCCTAGATGCAGGCACGTGGCTGACACAGGTGTGTTCCCCAGAAGGACGGGGTCAGGAAGGGCAGTGCTGTACCTGGCGGTTGAGCAGACAGTGAATGATGAAGATAAAGGTCCCCTGCAGGCTGTTGATGATGGTGAACAGGTAGGCCATGATACTGGCCATGGATCCAATCTGGAAAATGCCCAACACCCAGGAGCACCCCAGGATGAAGAGCTGGGCAAACGCCTTGAACGTCAGTAACCTGGGGGGAGAGATTTGCAGAGGATAAGGTTCCTGGAAGTGGCTGTTGTCCTCATGGACCAGGCTGCCACCATATCACCCGCCACCTGGGTGGGAACAAACGTGGGGTAGAGTCTGCAAGCCCAGAGGCAGGGAAATCGAATCCTATTGGTATTTAAAAGGCAGCTGGCCTACAGATACGCAATGCACAAAGATGTGTGGATGTATATATAATGCAATATTGTTTAGAGCGATCAAATGCTTGGAGGACCCGCAGGTCCAATAACTGGGGAATGGTGACGCCATAAGTATGAAATACGATGACATTTTTCTTGGAGAAAAACTCACATAACATAAAATGCACTATTTTAACCATTTAAAGTGTGCGATTCAGTGGCATTCGGCATATTCACAGTGCTGTACAAACATCATCACCTCCCAGTTCTAAGACAGTTTTATTGCCCCGAAAAGAAACCTACACCTATGAAGCATTCGTTCCCCACCCCACTCTTCCCCCAACTAAAGCAACCCAAAGGTTCATCTGTTGATGAATGGATAAAGCAAAACATGGTCCGTCCATACAGTACAATATTAGCCATAAGAAGGAATGACGGCTGATAACCTGCTACAATGTGGACGAAACTTGAAGACATTATGCTCAGTGAAAGAAGTCAGACGTAGAAGGACACAGAGTATATGCTTCCATTTGTAGGAAATATCCAGACTAGGCAAATCTATAGAGACTAAAAGCAAATTATCGAGTCATTTTTTAAAATGAGATGAGAGTGACCATATACTATAGGGGGTAAGGGTACAGGCTCTGAACACCTGTGGATTTGTGCCTCAGTTTCTTCAAGTTGGTATAGAGATAATAATACAATACCTACAGGGTGGTATTAATTGTTCTACAGATTAAATGAGATGGTAAGTCTCTAAGGATGCTTATAGCAGTGTCTGGCAAAAAAACATTTTTGTTAGTTTTTAACCACAAGTATTGAGATGAAATCAGCTACCTATTATGTAGGGGAAAAAAAAGTTCAGAATGATATGTATAATATCCTATCATTTATGTAATCAGAATGTGGATGTGTAAGCATAGAATATTCTAGAAGGAAGCTCAATTCAAGTGATAATGGCTGCTTAGGGTGGGAGAGATCTGGGAAGAGAGAATTATTTCCCATGTATTCTCTTTTGTACTGATTAATTTTTCTTACCATTGCATGTATTAATTTTGTTTTCAACTTTCTGTATTAACTTTTAAATATTTAAAATTTAAAATTTAAAAATATTTAAATATTCAAATTTTAAGATGGATGAGGGACTGGACACTGATAGGAAAACAAGCAAAGGACATCATATGGTTCCTGACAATAAAACCTAGACAATGTCTGACTTTGGTAGGTTCTTTTCTTTTAATGTTTATTTTTGACAGAGAGAGAGAGTGCATACAAGCTGGGGAGGGGCAGAGAGAGGGGGAGACAGGATCCAAAGCAGACTCTGCACTGAGAGCGGAGAGCCAAATGTGGGGCTCAAACTCATGAACCATGAGATCATGACCTGAGACAAAGTCAGACACTTAACTGACTGAGCCACCCAGATGCTCCTGACTTTGGTAGGTTCTTAAAGTGAAGATTAGTTGAGTGATGAAGTTAAAAACACAAATAGTCTATAAGAATATGAAAATGTCCCACATCTGTAATATAGACAAAACTAAAATAATAGGATAGTATATTTCACTATTATATCAGCAAAACATCACAACAAAAATGATAAACCCCAGTGTTGGCTAAGCTGTAGGTAAGCAAGCACTCCTGAAATGGAAACAAATTTTCTAGAAAACAATTTGCATTATATACTAAAAGTATGACAATCCAACCTGCCCTTTAACTCAGGCAATTTCACGCCTACTGTTATGATCAAATAACCACAGATGTGGAAAAAGATCTATCTACAAGGGTATTTGAGACCACACTGCTTATAATAGCCCTCCCCTTCCACCCTCAAAAAAAAAAAACAGTAACAACTTGAATGTCCATGAATAAGGCATGATTTAAATAAGTTGTGCTGCATTATTACATTGAAATGCTTTACAAAAAATGAGAAAGATGTTGTCAAATAATTTCTAAATGGAAAAAAATATTCATGACATTAAGAGAAAAAATGGCCCTAAAAATTGAGTAGATAGTATGCTTCTATTTTTGTAAATATACACATATAGTTATGTGCAGTAAATGAATTAGAAAATGTATTAATGGTTACAATATATGAAATACTCACCCTTCCTAGTAACTGTATTAATTAATGCTTCATAAGCCACAGTAAGTGGGCAATGTTAATATCCCCAGTATACAGATGAGGAAACAGTTTCAGAGAGGTTGTGTAACTTGCCTAAGGCCACACAGCTTGTAAATGGCAGACCTGGTGTCTGAGACCCCAGATCTAGAAACTGTGCTGTTCTGTCCTGGGCACAGGACTAAGCACACAAAAGGTACTCAGGGAATGTTTGTGGGAAGAATGAAGGAGACTGAGAGAGAGGAAGGGAAGGAAGGAAGGACTGTACCTGGTGTCTTTGAGCGTGGAGACCTCAGCATTGACACTGGAAAGCTTCTGCCTCAGGATACACAATGTGCAAGTCAGGAGGATGGAATTGATCTACAGAGTCAAGCAGAAAGGACTGAGATGTTGGGTGTGTACCAATGGGCAATGGCCAGACCACCCACCAAAAACCCATAGTGTGCGGCTATCACTCCAGAAGCCAAGTAATAAGCCCTACGGCAATCAACCCTAAACAGCCAGCTGTTGATTGTTGGCTCACAGCCTCCCTAACTTCTGCCCTCATTTCCAACATAGGACCCAAAGGAAAAAGCAGAATGTGATCTTATTTGAAGATAGGGTCTTTACCAGAGGTGATCAAATTAAAATAAGCTCATTAGAGCAGACCCTAATCCCACATAACCTTATAAAACAGGCAGATTTGGACACAGAGGCAGACATGCACAGAGAAAGCCAAACATCTATAAGCCAAGGGATTCCTGAGTCTACCAGTCTCTTGGTTAGAAGACTGGAATGGAGGGGCACCTGGGTGGCTCAGTTGGTTGAGCTACTGACTCTTGATTTAGGCTGAGGTCGTGATCCCAGGGTCGTGGGATTGAGCCCCACATCAGGCTCTATGTTGAGTGTGGAGCCTGCTTGGGATTCCCTCTCCCTCTGTCTCTCTCCACTCCCCGCCCTTCGCCTCTCCCCCTGCCCCCTGTCTCACACAAAATAAAAAATAAAGAAAATAAGACTGGAACAGATCCTTCTCCTGGGCTTCCAGAGGGGACATAGCCCTGCCAACCCATCGATGTTACACTTCCAGCCTCCAAAACTGGAGTGGGAAAGTTCACGGAGGTCTTCCTGGAGGATGCCAAATTCTGTTGTTCTAAGCCACCCAGTTTTGATACTGTGGATACTGTGTTTGTGATACACAATTTTTATTTGTCAGTTATACCTCAATAAAGCTGAAAAAAGCTGAAAAAAATCTCTAGGCTTCCCTTTCTTCCATCCCACTGTTTTCTTCTCACCCCCCCCAATTTCTCTCCATTCCTTCCTTTTCTCTCATTCAACATCTATCCCCAGAAGACATCAACAGACCCATTCTTACTGAAACACAAAAGACAGATAAGATTGTGTTCCCCTCCAGGGGATTTGCATGTTGGCAGAGGAAAGAAAAAAAAAATCACAAGTCAAAGAAATTGCACTCTAATTTGGAAATCTCAAGAACCAGGGATCAGAAGGGAGAATGTTTGGCCTCAGCTATAGGCAACATTCACTGGCACTTCTTGGTTCCTCAGGTTTCCTTGTTTCTGCTCCCGAACACCCTGCACCAAGCAATTTGCTTACCAGGATGATGGTGCAGACTGGTCCCAGGAAGCTCCAGACGAACCCTGTCTCTGTGTTCAGCCAACAGCTACCAAGAGAAACAGGAGTTGGTGCCTGTTTAATTCTTGACCCTACAGTTACTCAGGCCCCAACAAATCCACTAATGGAGGATATTATAGGCAGCCGACCCTGAGATGCTCTCATGACGGGGCGGGTGACAGTTCAGTTTTCTTTGGCCCACGTCTACTGTCAGACCTTCTTCCTGGGCAAACGTTCCTGAAGTGTTCACGCGGTGTCCAGAGTAGAGCTTGCCCTCAGCCCGTAACCTTTGCAACCTCTTCCCTTCTGTTCAGACCTCTTTACTGGCCCACCTGGTCGTTCAAATCTCAGCTCTAATGTCATCTCCTCTGAAAAGCCGCTTGGGACCCTCCCTACCCCTCGTCTTTTTCTAGCAGAGCATAATGCTTTTCTTTTTTTATAGCATCTCTCGGTATCATAAATCATGGTGGTGTTTGTTTCCTTGAAAATTGTCCTTCTCCGCCTTTCCAGACTATGAGCTGTATGAGAATCTGGACCTCGAGCTTTTGTTTGTCTCCAAATACCCAGCACTCAGTGCAAAGCCTGGCATGGATGAGGCATTCCATAATTATTTTTTAAATGAAGGGAGGAAGGACTAGGAGGGAGAGAAGGCATTGCCTCTTTCCTTCAGGCCTCTGGTAGATTTTTGCTGTTTTTACCATCTGACAACCATTCCACCCGCGTTTAGGAACCGCACCCCAATATTCCTTCAGCGGAAGTGTGCCTTGCCCCCACAAGAGAAGGAAAATAATCAAGGTTGGCCAACCAGATGTTCTCTCCCTGGAATGTGAGTCTCCAAGTCGTAGCAATAAAAAAGGTGGAGATTGCACAGAAGAAGCCGTCTCTGCTGTATCAGGAACAACAGCTTCAGTAAATAACCGCCAATTCCCTTATAAGCTTCTGCAACTCCTCCTGGAGGCATCAGACTGAAAACCCTGGAGAATTAGTTCTCCTGGGAGCAGCCCTCGACCAATGGCTGCTGCGACAGAGATGTATAAATATGCCCCCTGGGTGGGATTTTGGAGGCACACGCCCTACACAGTTTCCCAGGGATACCCACTGGGATGGAGCCTGTTACCCACAGCTGCACCTGCTCAGGATGCACCCCATGTTTGCTCCTTCTCTCGCCCCACTCCCCGGTGCTTCTTCCTAAGGTCATCTCAAATCCTTCTCAATACTACTCCTGTCTTTCAAAACGTTCTGTGGTTCCCACCACCTGGAAGGTATTCTCCAAATTCCATGCCCCTCCCCCTCTCCCCCCCATCTTTCAGTCCTATCCATCTGCTCTCCAAACACACCTTAAGCCCTCCCTTGGGCAAGCTATTGCCCTCACCTATGTTGCCACGACCTTTCCTCTTTGCCTGTGTACATTTCAATAGAGCTTAAGGCTCATTCAAATTCCACATCCTCCAGGAAGCCTTCCATGGACCTTCCCACCCATATACCATCATCCTTCTCTGGCCTGTGTCAAGGCTTATGTTACCCACATCAACATCAGGCACTTCATCATGGTGGCCTTGCACTGTCACCACCATCCCCTGACAAGGCAGTCAGATCCGAACTCAGCTTGGACATTTATTAGCTGTGTGACCCTGGGCAAATGCGCTGAGTCTCTATTTCCTCTGAAGCTACCATTTATTAAGCTGTTACTTTATGTACCACCATGTGCAACAGCACAGGTTGCACACTGCACAAATCTGGGGGACATTATGTACACTGTATGCAATGGAGACTCTTAGTCCTCGCACATAGGATTTCTGTTGAGAAGTACCAGAGATAATACCTGTTTGTAAAGCTTACAGGATTTAGATTTGATGAGTGCTCACTTACTATGAATTCCTTTCCCTCACCCCTTATCTCATGGCCTCACCTATAAACCATCAGTAGTAGGCAGGGAGGAAACCTGAATATTTAGTCCCCTAACCACAATTGAGCAATGCCTATAACACAGGGTGATAAGTGCGGGCCCTGGGATTGCAAAGACCTAGATTTGTGTCCTCACGCTGTCCTTTATCAGTGTAATGGCAAGAAAGCTTCACTTTCCTCATCTGTAAATTAGAACAGCACCGCTATCTCAAGGGTCTGTCATATGACGCAGTCACTTAGTCTCTGCCCTAGCCACATACCGCTTATCGTGTCGTTTACCTGATTTTATTTTATTTATTTAAAAAAAATTTTTTTTAACGTTTATTTATTTTTGAGACAGAGAGAGACAGAGAGAGACAGAGAGAGACAGAGAGAGACAGAGCATGAATGGGGGAGGGTCAGAGAGAGAGGGAGACACAGGATCCGAAACAGGCTCCAGGCTCCGAGCTGTCAGCACAGAGCTGGACGCGGGGCTCGAACTCACGGACCACGACATCATGACCTGAGCCGAAGTCGGCCGCTTAACCGACTGAGCCACCCAGGTGCCCCTCATTTACCTGATTTTAAAAGTTGGTTCATTTTTTTAAAACTTACAAATGGACTCATGTCTATATCATGAGTTTGGCTGGTATGCTGGCATTTTTTTCCCCTGATGTCCCATAAGATAAATACAAAAATATTTTTTATATTATACCTACCAGCATACTACCCAAAATCATCTCGCATGCAGCCCTGTGACAAACACCGTTCTAAATGTTTTGCAGGTAATAACTCATTTAACCCTCACAACACTATGATGTAGGCGCTGCTCTTAGCTTCTATTGTATGGATGAGGAAATGGAAGCCTACAGAGGTTAAGTAACTCGCCCAAGGTAGCCCAGCTAGAAGGTGGTGGAACCAGGACTCAAACCCAAGCAGGTTGGCTCCAGAATCCATGATTTTTAAACTGTACAACCGAGTTTCATTGTTTACACCACCACCGTTCACCTGTTCTATAGTGCAAACAGTGGCTCCTGGATTTGTGCAGTGTGCAAGTTGTGCTACTGGACACGGCAGCCCTGAGACTCACAAAGCATAAAGAGCTCAATAAATGGTAGACACAATAACCAGTCATGTTACTGCTTTTCTTGTTGTTCGTGTAATTGTCATCGTGAACCATGACAGCAGGGTCTTCAGGGAGAGAGAAGGATATGACTTACCGATTACGCATCCCGTAACCCTGTGGTTGCACACCGGCTGAGACAGCCACCACCAGCCCTGGGAGCCCGTAGCCAAAGGCACAGAGGTACCACATCTTGATGTTGCGAGAGCTGAAGTAATTCATCACCTTCAGGTTCCTGACCATAAGAAAGAGCATCACAGCCTCCACCAGCATCCAGAAGAAGCAGGCGAGGAAAAGGTAGTGCAGGAAGCCTGCAATGATGGCACAGCCCATCTGGAGAAGAGAGGCACACCCACTCAGGACCCCCGCCCCCTCCAAGGAGCAGGTTCAGGTGACAGGGCGGGGGTGCTACTTTGATTGGAATTCCCAAGTACAGCCTACTCATTCATCCCTTTGGTAGGGTGGCCAATCATCCCTTTGGTAGGGTTTGCCCAGGACTGGTGTCTCCCAGGACATGGGACTTTTCAGTGTTAAAACCGGGAGAGTTTTGAGAACAGATAGCTGATCGCCCTACTTCAGAGGATGTTTGAAGATATTGAGTGTGGGGGTCAGCACACTATAGCCATCAGGCTGGCTGCCGGTTTTGTAAATAATGTTTCACTGGCACAAAGCCACATCCATTTCTGTATTTTCTATGGCAGTTTTCATGCTAAAACAGCAAAGTTGAGTGGCTGTGACAGAGACCCTAGGATCTGCAAAGCGAAAAATATTTATGCCTGCTTCTTTAAAACAGAAGAAGTTTACTCGCTCCGGGTCAAGTGATGGGAGGGACGTGTGGTACTAGCATTGAGTTCTCAAGGGGTCTGGGACGCTAAACATGTGACAGTAAACTGCACAAAGAATGATCACCCCAGCCAAAATGTCAATAGTGCTCCTTCTGGAAAAACCCTAAGAACCTACTATGTTTCTGGTATAGCTATAGGGAGTAAATTGGCCAAAGGTCTTGCTGTCATGGGGTTCACAGTCTACTGTGTGTGTGTTGAGGGGGGGAGGAATATACAGCAAGTAAATCAACAAATAATCAATATGGTTTCAAATAAAAGCTGGGAAAGAAAGCAAAATAGACTGATAAGGGACAGAGTTTCTCAGCTGTGGTATTGTTGACATTTGTAACACTATTGCCAGATTATTTTCTTTCATGGGGGCTGTTCTGTGGACTGTAGGGTGTTTGGAAGCATCCCTAGTCTCCACTGGATGTCAGTAGCACCCTCTCCCAGGGATAACAACCGATAATGTCTCTAGATATTGCTGAGTGTCCCCTAGGAGTAAGAATCATCCAAGGTAATAACCAGTTTAAAGAATAATAGGAGAGACCACCCCAATATATAACATGACCAGGGAAATGATTTTAAACTGACACCTATCACAAGAATGAGTAAACCAGGTAAAGAATTGGGGAACAAGTATTATCAAAAGAGGGTCTAGCACGTGCAAAGGTCCTGAGGTGGGACCTAGCATAGAGATTATTGGGTAGGATGAGCAGGGGCAGATATGGAGATGGTGGGGCTGGGCGAGGACACAGCCTGAGGGATGTGAGACCTGGTTGTCAGTCTTGTCTACACCGGTGAGGAAGAGAGTCTTGGCCAAGAAGAGGCATACGCAGAGGTGCAGGTGGAGGTAGGTGTTGTGGTTGTGAATGGCACGACACAGCAGGAAGGTGGCGATGGCCAAGATGAGACACACCAGGGAGATGATCAAACCCACGTGGCTAATGATGTGCAAGGGTAACTCCATCTGTCAGGAAGCAGATACATCATTCACAGAAGGGTCGACATCCCTCCAGGCAGAAAAAAAGAATTATCCAGACTCCTGACCAGGGCAGAAAGGGCTCGGGGACCTTTTCTCCTTCTGACACTCAGAGTGACCGAGATATTGCCCATCGTCATCCTTTGGCATCCATCAACACCCATTCCCACTCCTGTCCTGTGCCCCACCCCCTGTCACATAGGGCAGGATGTCTATAAACTACATTTCCCATAATGTCCTGGGGGTAGGGTCCTGAATGTTCTTTAGGTTTTCTAATGAGATTTATGCATGAAAATTTTGGAAGGCAGAATGGAGGCAGACACCAGCCTTCTAGACAGGAGCAAGCTATGGCTGGACTCCACATTCTAGCTGTCCCTTCTTCGATTGGGTGGAGGTGGGGTGATCCAACAGCAGCAATTTCTGACCTCTGGATTACAGCTGCAGAGGGCTGATCTTGAGGCTAAGCCACAAGTGGCAACCCCTGACTTCAACGCCTCCAACCCTCCCTGTGATTTTGTGGGCATCCTGTTCCCTATTTGAAATACCTAGAGTGATTACCATTTCCTGCACTGAACCAGGCCTGCCATACAGGCGTTCTGAGATGCCCCAATTTCTGTGAGTAGGCAGGGCAAGCCGGGTCCTTCCCCTGTGCCATTACGCATGACTCATTTAAAAATGTTGAGTTCCTTCTGTGTTAAAGATGTGCCAAAGCACACCATCTCCTGAGCTAGTCCCTATGACTTTGTTACTTTGTTACTTTGTTTTGTGGTGGTTAAGAGAACGGACTGTACTTTTGGCAGCTGCTAGCTGTTCCAGCTTGGAAAAGACACGTGGCTGCCCTGTGCCTCAGCTCCCTCATCTGTTAAGAGAGGATACCAATGAATACGCTAAGTGATACTAAATGAAAATACTTCAAGTGCTCACAGCTATGCAGGGAGCATACAAATGCCCTCTGTGTCCTCTCCCTCCACTGCGTCTGCCCACTCACCAAGGCTCACTTCACCCGTCCCCACCCTGACCTATCACCAGCTCTGACGGACACACTTCTGGATTCCTATAGCACAACTTCTCACACACCATTTACTTGGTTTTGTGGAAGGAGACTGTCCTGGGTTCAGGTCTCATCCCCAGCCACTTAGATTTCTGAGTAAGTGGGCTAAGGAACCTCAGCCTCCATCCTGTAAAATGGCCTGAAAACATTTAACTGAAAATAAAGGGTCCAACACAGGATAGGCTCTGTAAATGGGATCTGTCATTATTAACCTGTTCAGGGTCATTTCTCCTTTCATATGTGAATGTCATGGCTTCCCAGCCAAACTATGAATTCTCCAAGGGCAGAGGCATTGCACACCCTGCCTGTCCCCCATGACGCCGTCCCACAACACCCAAGGCCATGGGAGACACGCAACGGGTGTTCGTTCAATATTTTCCCCTTGGATTTGGAGAGCCAGAACAAAGAGAATCGGTACTGACCGTGAGCTCCCCAGAAGCCATGATGACGGCCAGGTTCATCATGTGATAACAGCTGCACGTAGTATACATCTCAGAAACTTCATGGATCTCACAGCCAGAGGGTATCCACCTGCCACCCTCCATATCTGTGTCCCAGGAAACACAGATAGGACTCTCAAACGTCTGCTTTGGCTGAAAACGTAAAGGCTCTGGTCAAACGGATTCAGTATGACCAACTTGAAGAGTCATCTCAAGATGACCCACAAGAAGATGCGGGTAGGTCTAGGAGGGAGTGGAGGGCGATGTAATATTTCAATGTGCGAGGATGGAGAGAAAGGTTGTGTATGCAAGAGATGCCTCTACAACCGAGTTGGTCATGGCCAAGGTAATAAAGTCCCTGTAAATGTTCCTGCATCAACATTCCTCAATCTGAGTCCAATCTTGCCCAGTGAGGAATGGGTGACTATAGGTACTGTATATAATATATGCTATGTAGGGGCTCCTGGGTGGCTCAGTTGGTGGAATTGAGGCTCAGGTCATGATCTCATGGTCTGTGAGTTCAAGCCCCGCGTCGGGCTCTGTGCTGACAGCTCGGAGCCTGGAGCCTGCTTCAGATTCTGTGTCTCCCTCTCTCTCTGCCCTCCCTTGTTCGTGCTCTGTCTTTGTCTCAAAAATAAATAAACATGAAAATTTTTTTAATATGTGCTATATATATTAAATATACTATATGCTACTTATATATACTATATACATATAATATATATATATGAGAGCCCACTCCTCTGGAGGTGGATTTGGGGGACGGGCTTGACTTGCTAGAAGGTTGATGCCTTCATGGGTCTTTATCAGAAAGGAAAGTTAAGCTCACTGTGGGGTGAAGTGTTCTCAGTAGGTAGATGGGGGTTTGACAGGGACCACTTCACAAACCTCGATGTTCTCCAGCGTGTAAATGACTGGGTTAGAGAACCCATCTTGCTTCTCCCCAGTCATGATGCCCTGCACAACGTGAGAATTCATCTTTAGCCTCCTCTGGGAATTGGCCAAGGGGTTCTGAGGGTCTTGGAAGAAACTCTCATCTAAAAACAACTCCATCCTCGAAAAGGAGACAAAAGCTACCCCGATGGTCCCTGTGATATTCCCTAAGTGCAAACAAAAAAAGAAAAAGGAAAAGGAATAATTTGCTCAGTAGTGATTATCAATGACCCAAAAAGTACACACATATACAGACTCTAATACCCCACGCACCTCCGGACCTCCACGGGCCTGCTCTGAGCATGGCAACATTTGCCTACATTTAAAATTAATACAGGGGCACAGCTGGTTAAGCATCCAACTTTGGCTCAGGTCATGGTCTCACTGTGCGTGGGTTCGAGTCCCATGTCAGGCTCTGTGCCGACAGCTCAGATTCTGTGTCTTCCTCTCTCTCTCTGCCCCTCCTCCACTCATTCTCTCCCCCCCCCACTCAAAAATGAATAAACATTAAAATTTTTAAAAACAAATATGAATTTATATCTTTAAGGGATAATCAAACTGAGCAGGGGGGTACAAGTCCCCTCCCACACTGATGGTCAGTCTCGTTCATCTGTTTGGTAAGCTTCCCCTCTCCATGTTGGTGGCCTTCAGGGATGTCCCAGGGCTGCTCCCTGAGCCCTGCACACCAGAGAGTGGGAAACAGCAGCCCATAGGCCAATCTGCTCATTGCCTGTTTCGTGTAAATGAAACTTACTGTAGCACAGCTACGTCCATTCATTTACACGTCGCGTACGAACATCTTTGTACTTTGAGAGTCTTTTGCCCTCCATGCCTGAAATAACTTACTAATCCACCCTCTATAGGACAAGCCTGCCGATCCCTGATACAGATCAGCACTGTCCGCTAGAATTATAACATGAACCACACAGGTAATTTAAAATTTTCAGGTAGCCAGATTTTACAAAAGTCAAAAACAGGTAAAATAAATTTTAATAATTAATTTTGCAACACATGCAAAATATCATCGTTTCAGCCTAGAATCCATATAAGAAGTATGCATGAGATTTTCTCCACCATTTTTTTGTACCAAGCCTTTGGATTCCGGTGTGTACTTTACCAGGTCATAAAGTATAGCCTGGCCACATTTCACGTGCTCAATCACAAAACATGGCTGGTGGCTGCCGTACCAGCCAGCCAAGGTCTTGGTCGTCCATTATTGGGAGTGTTTATGTATTTAATATCTGGCTCCCTGAGGGCAGGGGCCTTACCTCACTGGTCTTGGAACCCAAGAGTTGACTGGTAAATGTTTGCTAATCGGATACACCGCAGCCCCCCTCCCTGGTTCTCAGGAGCAGCTCTGTACCTATGGATTTAGATTCCTTGATTGTAGAGCACCGGATTTTCATCTCATTCCCTTTGGCTTTGAAGTGAAGGATCATGTTCTCTTCAGCACATTCTCCCTGGATGATCTTGCTTTCAATTTCTAAAAGGAGATAGGGAGACTTTGCCCGAGGTCCCCCAGAAAGTGGGTCCTAAATTCGGTTTCCTGCCCCACAAAGTTATACCTACCTAGTTGCAAAGAATAAAAAAGGCCAGTTCATCATGGGAAAGACCTCAAGCCCCGTGGTGAGTGAGTGATGGGAGGATGATAGCCGCAAACAAATGAGAGAAACCCAGGTGGGGCTGCAGGGGTGAGCTCTCACACCTTAGGGGGTGCCTCAGGGAAAGCTGGGGTTGAGGCCAACAGTGATGGAAGGCAACAGAGTCCGGACCCTCTGGCTGCTCTAAATGTAGACAAGTTTTCCAAAGCCAGAGGAAGTAGGAAGGGGCTGGACGAACCCAGCAGAGTGGACAAGGGCTCAGAGGCTGCATTTGCTTCTGCCACTCACCAGCTGTGCAAACACAACCAATGACTTAACCTCTCTGAGTCTCAGGTCTCTCACCTGTGACATGGCACTAATTGCAAGGGTCCCCAGGACAACAAAATAGGCAATGGAACTGGAGGTAGCCCTTTAAAATGTAAGCCAGGTAATCAGTGGCACAATCTCTGTTTCATTTACTAGATCTTTGTTTACTGTGGGGCTCAGATAGTTGTTGAATGAATCAATGACACACACCCTTACCTCAAGGCCAGGCACTCAGTAAATGGGAGATGCTGTTACTATCCTGGGACTTGCTTTTCTGTGAGCTCTGAGGTTTGAAACAGTTGGGGGAAGTAGTGTACGGGAAAGCCATGGGGCATAGCATTGCCCACGGCCCCCCTCAAAAGCAGCACCCAGATGTAACCTTGCCACCTTACCCAAGTGTTCCGTCTGAACAGTCTGAGTGACATTGGCTGAGGGTTTCAGGAAAGCTGCCAGGGTGCTGCTTTTCACACTCTCCAGTATGGCAGTGGCCAGGGCAGAGGTCTCCTCTTGGGAGAAGTTGGACCATGTGGATGTTTGTTCGAGCACAGAGGTAAGGCTCTCAGCCGCACTCTGCAAGGAAAGGTGTGTCTGTGCATGTGCACTCTCTTCCTCTTCCCCTGCCCCTGAGACAGCAGCTCTTTTCCCTCTCTCCCTTCTTCTCCCCCTTGTCTCCCTCTCCCTCCTTCTCTCCCTCTCCCTCTTGCTCTCCCCCCCTCTCCCCTCCTCCCCCTCTCCTTCTCTCTCTCCCCTTCTCAGCTCCCTCTCTCTCTCCTTCTCTCCTTCTTCCTCTCTCTCCCTCCCTCCCTCTGCCTCTCTCTCTCTCCCCTTCTCCTCCTTTCCCTCTCAAATTGGTGTAGCCTTTAAGTCAGCACCTGGAATAGCCCCGCTTATACCTAGCTCTGACCCAGAGGTTTCCCTTCCTGGAATTAGTCCTTCCAGAAATGCTTAAAAACTGTGCAAGGATCTTGTCCAGTGATGTTTATTTCAGTATGGTTTCTGACAACATGAAGTTGGAAAGTCTGAATGTCCAACAGATTGGCTAAATAAATGACTAAATCAAATCACAGAATAATACACAGCTATTAATAAAACAATGATCACACACACACACACACACACACACACACACACTAACAAGCAAAAAGGTCAGTGAGCTGTTGTTAAGTTAAGCAAATTACAGGATAACATAGATATTATCTCATTTCTCTTAAAAAACAAGTATTTTCATTAACATTTTTGTATTTATGATAGTAATATTTCTGGCACACAGAGATAAAAGTAAGACTTTCTTGTGAGCCAAGTATTAAGTACCTTATGTATGTTAACTTCATTTTAGAAAGAAATCTATGAAGTAGAAACTATGATTTCCATTTTTGTGTGGGGAAACAGAACACGTATAGGAGGTGGGAGAAGCAAGATTTGAACCTTTGTTATCTAGCAGCAGAGGCAGAATCCCTCTAGTAAGTGCTCACTAAATGGCTTCAGTGTGTGTGTGTGTGTGTGTGTGTGTGTGTGTGTGTGTGTTTTAGACATACATTCACAAAGTGAAAGGATATGGTTATACATTCAAATGTTAACATTGATTATGTCAGAGGAATAGAGTTAAAGAAATAGCAATAATAATATTGACATTAACGTCAATACAATTCCTTTTATTGATTATTGTCAATAAACTGGCTTGTGCAATGACTTTGACCCCAACAACAAAAAAATATGAAAAGGATTCACAGCCTAATAAATACGAGGAAGAAAGTAATGGACTCCGGTCACATGGGGAAGGAAATTAACTGAAATCTGAGTATGAATAACAATTTCTATTTACCCAAATTGGACAATAAAAACATGAAAAGAATTTCAGTAAAACATGGATGAGGGTATAACTTGAGATGTTTGTTCTGGAGAAACAGGACGTGACCATATGCCAGGTGAGTTTGGGGTCCATCCCCACCGACGTACAGAAAAGTATCAGGTAGAATCATCCTGGGAAAATGTGGTCTTCAATTCTACGGCTGAGGAAATCTTAAAACTCCCTTTGAGGGGGGCCCGGGTGGCTCAGTCAGTTAAGCTTAAGTGTCCAACTTCGGCTCAGGTCATGATCTCATGGTTCATGAGTTCAAGACCCACATCCGGCTCTGTGCTGACAGCTCATAGCCTGGAGCCTGCTTTGGATTCTGTGTCTCCCTCTCTCTCTGCCCCTCCCCTGCTCATGCTCTGTCTCTCAAAAATAAATAAATAAATAAATGTAAAAAAAAATTTTAAAAACCCTCCCTTCAAAATGCGAAATCTATTGTTGGCTGGGAAGGTGATTTCATTTCCTTGGGAAAGTAAAAAATTAGTAGGCAAACTAAAACTCCACAGGGTTATCACTTCTGTGCTTTATTTACAAAGTTTTTCCATCTTTGTCATACTCTGAGAAGGGGGTGTTGAAGGGGTTTGGAGCAGTTCCGTATGTTAGAGAAACTAACTGATTAACCACGAGAGTTCGCTGCCTAAAGCATTTAGATGTGAGATGAATATGTGTTTCATATGAACAATTTCAGAGAATGTGGCTGTTGATAAATGGTTTTGAACATTAAAAAATATGAATTATTATATTTATACATTTGGTTGATTGGATTTATAAATCCCTCAAGGGCATAATGACTTTGCTTCTTAGCTCTGTAAATATTCCTCATTAGGTATTCAAAATTTGGTGGGGGGGGGGATAAGAATATTCATAAACACAGTATAAAATGAGAGAATTTAACCTAGTTTGTCAGAAGGTTTGTTGCTTATGGAAATTCAGTCTGAAAACCTTATGAATGAATGCACACTTAATGGACAACTATATTATACCCAATAAATTAATTTTAAATCAATCAAATTGCAAAGGAAAGTATCATTCTTGTTTTTGTACAAAAGCAACTGAATTTTTAAATAAAACAACAGCCATAAGTCATAAGCCATAAGCAACATAAAATCTTAAGCATAAGCCATAAGCAACATAAAATCTTAAGAAAAAGCCATAAGCAACATAAAATCTTAATCATAAGCCATAAGCAACATAAAATCTTAAGAAAAACTAAAATCTTAAGAAAATCTTTTAAAGTCTATCATTGTAAGGACTGAGTAATCCCACCTCTAAGTATTTACCCCAGAGAAACAAAAAATCAGGGACACACACACACACAAACTGTACGTGAATGTTTATAGCAGAAAAAAACAAGAATTGAGACTACTGATCACAACCTTCATGAATCTCAAAGGCATTATGCTGAGTGAGAGAAGCCACATCCTGTGTGATTCCGTTTATATAACATTCTTGAAAAGACAAAACTCCAATGACAGAGAAGAGACAGGGATATACAGGAGTCGGTGGTGGAGAGAACATCTAACAATGTGGGGGAACCCCAAGAGAATGTTTCAGGAGGAAAAGGAACTGTTCTATATTCTGATTGTGGTGGTGGCTACCCAAATCCACTCAGCTGATAAGACTCATAAAACTGGGTGTCTCTGGGTGGCTCAGTTGGTTGAGTGTCCAACTCAGGGTTGTGGGATTAAGCCCTGCATCAGGCTCTGCACTAAGTGTGGAGCCTGCTGGAGATTCTCTCCCTCTCCCTCTGCCCCTCCCCCTGACAAGTAAAATGAAAATAAAAAAAACTCACTAGACAGAGAAGGGAATTTTATTGTATGGTAAATTTTCAAATTTACTGTGTGGTAAATTTTGAAACAGGTTTCAAATTCTGTAAAAATACAGAATTTATTAATTTTGTAATAAATTAAATGTTAATCCATTTAAAGAGGACTTTCTGTGCCCAAAGTGTCCCCCCCACCAAGATGTTTGAAGCTCAAAACACAATTATGAAGACTTTGCTGTTACCTTCAGAGAAACCACGGTGGTTTTGTTTTCACAGGCATTGTCCAGAACACTGAAGGTGGTATTCATTAGTGTACAGAAGGAACCCTGTGCCCCAGAAGAAGAACATGTGTGAGCACTGATCAATCCATCCCTCAGTGTGTAAAGTACAAATTGGCCATCTAGCCCACCATATGGGTGGTCTTAAACTCCCAAGTTTAAGAGCTGCTAGAAGCAGGCTTTAGAATTCTCAGGAAAATAGAAACTTGCCTTTTCAGCAGAACTGGGACCACAGTACCTTTCTCTTCTGTGAATAAAAGGAGCAAATGGAAAGAAACAGCAAAACTACTTTGTGGGGTCAAAGATGGGGGAAATGTGTGAGTAAACCCCAGTGGTCCAAAAGGAATATTATTCAGCCACAAAAAGGAGTGAAGCATTGGCAGCTGCTACAATGTGGACGAACCTTGAAAACATCGTGCTCAGTGAGGGAAGCCGCACACAAAACCCCACGTATTCTGTGATTACATTTATATGAAATATCCAGAATGCAGAAACTGATGGACACAGAGAGCAGATTACTGTTTGCCAAGACCTGGGCACAGGGGCAGCTGGAGAGCAATGTTGCTGGGGACAGGTTTCTTTTGAGGGGATAAAAATGTCTGAGAGACGGCAGTGGTGGCTGCACACCATTGTGAATATACTGAATGCCACTGACTTGTACACTTAAAAGTGGGTAGAATGGTCAATTTTTAGGTGTATTTCAATCACCTAAATTCTTCCAAAAAATAACATTGGTCCAAAGTGCATGGGAATTTTGGGGCACCTGAGTGGCTCAGTAGGTTAAGTGTCGACTTTGGCTCAGGTCATGATCTTGCGGTTTCTGGGTTCAAGCCCCACATCGGGCTCTATGCTGACAGCTCAGAGCCTGGAGCCTGCTTCGGATTCTGTGGCTCCCTCTCTTTCTGCCCCTCCCCTGCTCGTGCTCTCTCTCTCTCTCTCTCTCTGTGTCTCTCTCTCTTTCTCTGTCTCAAAAATAAATAAACATTAAAAAAATTTTTTTAAAGTGCAGGGAAATTTGAAAGCTAATTTATAAGCTCATATTGAAAATTGTCACGTCAATTACTGAAGATGCTCATGGAGGCTTTGACCACTGGAACAACTTCGTTAGAGAATCAGGATATCCAAATTCCTTTATGCCTGGCCCAGGGTTTGTGCATCTCCCCTCCCATATCACACAGACACAGCACCAGCACCTTCACTGGTAACGAGACTCCAACATCCCTTCTTCTATTTGGAACAGAATTCCCAAGTTTTAGATAGACAAATGCCCTCCCTTCTCAGCTTTCCTTGAAGGTAGGTGTAAGCAGAAGTGATATGGGGTTATACCCTTAAAGAGAAGAACTGTGCCTTTCACGTCACCTTCCCCCCTCCCCACCAGCTGGAATGCAGACGTGATGGCAGGGGCTGGAGCAGCCATCTTGGACCACAAAGTGGGAGGGCTGGTGTGCTGATGGCAGAGCACTTGCAGAACCATCATATCAACTCTCCACACTGACACCCAGATTGTTACAGAGAGAGAAGGAAACTGCTATACGATTTAGGCCACTGTTATTTTGGCCTTTGTGAAAGCTGCAAAACAACATCCTACTTGAGTGACTTCTAGGCTAGAAGCTCTTCTAGGAACCTCAAGAGCTAGGAAGCCTCAAAAATACTTACATATTCAGCCATCACTGCTTCTCCCACTTGGCATTGCTGGACCCACTCGTTGTTGGGTATCACATCTTCTTTACACTTGAAGGGAATCCCTAGGAAGGAAATGAAAGCTACCAAGTCAGAGCTCAACCACAGCAAGCTGTGATTAAAAGACAGGTCTGATTTCGTTATCCCCTGCCTAAAATCTATTCGTCACCATATTACATGACAGTGGAAATGAGCAAACCACAGCTACACGCAGAAACACCACGGACTCTGAGAAGCAGGATACTGAGTGAAAAGAGCAAGTCGGAAAAGACGACACAGAGCACGATGCTATCTTTATAGAGCTCCAAAGCAAACAAAACTAAACAAAGTATTGTTTAGGGATACGTACATGGAGGTCATTTTTTTTTTTTTTTTTTTAAGTAGGGGAATTACGACTACAAAGTTCCAAGGAGTCCTCTCTGGGGAGGAGTAGGGAAGATGAAATAGGGAAGGAATATGCTGAAAAACACACGAAATTGAGGAGATCCTAGCTCTCATGTTGACATACTATTATTGTATAATATTATACATATTATACTTCATTGCCTCCATATAAACTACCTCTATCTTTAATGTATCAAGTAATCTACAATTAAAAAAATTAAGCTGTTGGGGCGCCTGGGTGGCTCAATTGGTTGAGTGTCCAACTTCGGCTTGGGTCATGAACTCACGGTCTGTGAATTCGAGCCCGGCGTCGGGCTCTGTGCTGATGGCTCAGAGCCTGGAGCCTGCTTCCGATTCTGTGTCTCCCTCTCTTTCTGTCCCTTCCCCATTCATGCTCTGTCTCTCTCTGTCTCAAAAATAAATAAACGTTAAAAAAATAAAAAAAAAAAAGTAGGGGCGCCTGGGTGGCACAGTCGGTTAAGCGTCCGACTTCAGCCAGGTCACGATCTCGCGGTCCGTGAGTTCGAGCCCCGCGTCGGGCTCTGGGCTGATGGCTCGGAGCCTGGAGCCTGTTTCCGATTCTGTGTCTCCCTCTCTCTCTGCCCCTTCCCCGTTCATGCTCTGTCTCTCTCTGTCCCAAAAATAAAAATAAAAAACGTTGAAAAAAAAATTAAAAAAAAAAAAACATTAAAACATATTTTTTCAATAAAAAAATCAAGCTGTTTCCCATTGTTCTCAGCAAAAAAAGAAAAAGAAAAAAAAGAAAGAAAAGAAAGAAAACAAACAAACAAACAAACAGAAAACCCCCCAAACCTTCAAAATTCTTCACATGGCTCACCAGTTCCTGCAGGACCTGAACTCTGCCCACCTCCTTAGGTATACCTAATGCTTCAGGGCCTTTGCACATGCCACAACCTGGACCACTCAGATCTCCACTCATCATCTGGATAATTCCTACTCTTGCTTCAAGCTTCAGCTTAAATATCACTTGCCCACAGCATATTAAATATCTCATTACTCATTCCAAAGTACACTATGATTGTTCAATTGCCACACTGATTGTGGTTATTACGTGATTATGTGTGTGTGCTCTACATACATCATCACATTCAGGATTGAATTCTCAGGACCTAGTGCAGGGGCCTGTTTGACTAATTAATAGATGCCCCCCCAATAATTTATCGAATGAGTGAATCAATCTGTGAGTGAATGAATAAATGAGAAAGAGAGGATTGAGGATGAGGCAAAGGTAAAAGGAGGATCCAGAGGTTGGGTGGATGGAGGGGTTTACAACCAAACCAGGATGCAGATTCCACTGCTGAGAGGCACAAGGAGATAATTACTTTTGCAGTTGAAGTTGAAGGAGCCTTCTGGATTGGGACGAAAGCCCTCCATGCAGCTACAGCTGTAGGAGCCCGGGGCATTGGTGCAGACAGAACTGGGGCCACATGGTGATGGGTCCTGGGAGCACTCATCGATATCTGCAAAGGACTCAAGAGTGTCAAACAACCCAGAAGAACGAGGACATACTTCTTTCCAGGGAGAGCCAGCAACCCCTCTTCTCACCTCTGCATTCCACGTCTTCGCCTGTGAAGTTCAGCTGTCCATTGCTTGGTGCAAAGCCAGGAGAGCAGGTGAAGAAGTAGCTCCCAGGGGTGTTGGTGCATGTTGCGTTGGAAAGGCTGATGTAAAGGCACTCATCAATATCTATAGGGTTGAGAATGGGCATGAGGCAGAGCTGGCTAGAAATCCTGCAAAAGTTATGCTTACAAAGCATAGAGTTGTCACAAAAAAAAAAAAAAGGTGACCCAACCAGGGACAACATTTCCCAGAACCTTCTGCATCTAGGTTGGGGCCATGTGACTAGTTTTCACTTATGGAATGTGAGCAAGTACATTTGCCACTTCTGGGCTGAGGTGGTTACAAAGTGGGTGTGCCTTCTCCCTCTTTCCCCACCACTGGCTGAACCAGGGATTCCAAAGCCACAAGGCATATAAGGACCAACGGATGTAAGGAAATGGATCCCTATATCACCACGTGGAGAAAATCTGCCCACTGGCCAGGTGCATCTATATTGGATGGGTATGTAAGTCAGAAGTTGCTATTATATTTAGCTAGTGGTTCTCAACTGAGGGCAGTTTGCACCCCGACCCCCTCCAGGGGACATTGGGCAATGTCTGGAGACATCTTTGGTTGTCATGACTGGGCTGGGGGAGGGGGATGTACTACTATGATCTAGTGGGTAGAAACCAAAGATATTGCCAAATATCCTGCAGCGCACAGGACAGCCCTCCACCACAAAGAGCCATCTGGCCCAGAATGTCAATAGTGCCAACATTGAGGAGCCCTGGCCAGCTTACTGTGGCAATACGGGATTACCTCTCCTTCTGGGGATCTCTGAGGATCTATGGAATAGAATGTCCTGGGGAAAAAAATAATCAGGAAGGAGGTAAAGGCAAAACTTCTCATATTCCTATGTCAGTTCACAAAACAGGAGGGGTAAACAGGCAGCATCCACTAGTGGCTTGCACAGGTATATGGTTGTTGCACTGGGCGCTACCATGGAGCGCTGGAATGGGAGGTCCTTGTGGGATGAATGCAGACTAACTTGGAGGTCTCGAAGGACAGGAAAATGACCCACGGTTGGGAGGTATGGGGAAGTGATTCTCCTCCTGGTATCACAGAAACGTCTCTGACCAAGGAGCGGGCTTCTAGTTGCAGACTCACTTAAGCATCAGGTAGGTGAACTCTTGTCAGAAACGACGCAAACAGTGGGGCGTCTGGCTGGCTCAGCTGTAAGCATCCAACTCTTGATTTCAGGTCAGGTCATGATCTCACAGTTTGTGAGTTAGAGCCCCGCATGGGGCTCTACGCTGATAGTGCAGAGCCTGCTTGGGATTCCCTCTCTCCCTCTCTGCCCTTCCCCCACTCATGCTTGCTCTCTCTCTCTCTCTTTCTCTAAAATAAATAAACTTTAAATGAATGAATGAATGCTTCTTAAAAACAGCATAAATGGAATTTATATTTTGCAAATGGAACCGGACTAGGCATATGATTTTCAAAACTTTTTGGCTGAAGAAAGCTTTCACTTCCTGCAAAGTGAAACCTATTTAGGAGGTAAGACAAATAAGAGAGATGATAATCTGACCGAAACAGGGGCTCTGAAGAGATTCCGAAGAACCCACAGTGCTGTATTAATCTACCTCTAAGGTCCCTTTCAAATTTGCCTCACTATTGTTCTGCCTACAAGAATGTCAGTAGCTGGTGAACATCAAGGTGAAAAGAAATACAACATGTGTAATGACGAGAAGCGTGCATTTCCCCAGGGGGTTGAAGAATTATAAAATGTGCTCTGCAGTATGTTAGATCCTCCAAAGATGACCCCCACCAATTCTTTCATTTCCTGTGTGTACTTGTTGCTTGCCCAGCGATTTGGGGAGTCGATTTCCCCTTCATTTCCTGTTGGCTGGCCCCATGACTGTGACCAGGAAAACAGAACAGAAGGAACATTCTGGCACTTCCAAGCACACGCCTTACAAGAACCCACAGTTTCTGCTTTCTTCCTCTTGCAGCTTCCCTTCCTGCAAACCAGCTGCCATGTTCCCAGGAAGCCCAAGCAACCATGAGGAAGGGCCCCTGAGGGAAACCAAGGGGCCCAGCTGAGCTCCCACCCAGAGACCAGCACCAACTACAAGCCATGTAAGTGAGGCCATTTTGGACCTGCCAGCCATCCTATTGCCACCCCCCCCCCCCAAAACCATGCAGTCAACCCACAGAGTCATGAACAAGCAGAAAGGTGAAAAGAACCCAGGCAGGCAGGAGCAATGGTATTCCCCCAGGGTGTTGGTACACACTGAACTGAGGCCACAAAGAGTTGAGTTCCTGGCACATTCGTCCACATCTAAGCAGAAAACTAGACTGAGTCAAAAGGATAAAGGATGCTGAGGCCATGGCAATGCACAGCCCCATCCTGACTAAAGCCAGCGGGTCTCCCTGGCTCTGCTCGCACCCTCTTAAACACTGCTGAAAGGAAGTGCAAAGAGCCAGGATGTGACCCACACAAATCTTTTGATGAGGCTCTCCACACTTCGGGATAAAATCCAAACTCCTCTTTAGAACACATGAGACTCTGAGAGTTTGGACCCACCTAAGCTCACCTAACTCAACTTTCCTTGCTAACCCCTTAGTAATTCCTGATCCAGATTCACTGATTACCTGTAGGTCCAGGAAGTCTCACTGTTTGCTCCCTCAGCCTTGAACTCCCTGGCCCCCGTTCCTTGATAAGTCTCAATTCCTCCCCCTAAGAAATACTATGTTATCAGTAATAATAATAATGACTGAGAGGCATCCAAGTGGAGGGGTGCAAAGCATGGACAGCCTGGGCTCAAAGCTTGGCTCTGGCCCTATAGACTGTGCGTTACTGGGTGCTGTGGACTGAAATATGTGCCCCAGATTGATACGTTACATTCCCCACACGGTGAGATGGTATCTGGACAAAAGGCGTTCACAAGATGATTAAGTTGATGAGGTCTTAAGATGGGATTCGTGCCCTGGAGCATCTGGGTGGCTCAGTCAATTAAGCATACAACTCTTGGTTTCTGTTCAGGTCATGATCTCACAGCTGGTGAGTTCAAGCCCTGCATCTGGCTCTGTATAGTCAGTGTGGAGCCTGCTTGGGATTCTCTCTCTCTCACTCTCTCTCCCACTCTCTCTCTCTCACTCTCTTACTCTCTCTCTCCCTCTCTGCTCCTACTGTGAGCTCTCTCTTTCTCTCAAAAACAACTAAATAAACTTTAAAAAAGATGGGATTAGTACGCATAAAAAGAGGGAGATAAATCAGAACTCATGTCCATGACCCCAGAATGAAGTCACTCATCTGGAAGCAAGGAGGACAGCCCTCTCCAGAACCCAGCTGTGGTCTCAGACTTCCAGCCTCCACAATGGAGGGAAAATAGATCTCAATGTTGAAACCACCCTGTCTGCAGTGTTTTGTTCTGGTGGCCCTGGGCTGACAATGCATTGGGCAAGAGAGTTCACCTCTGTGTGTCTCAGTGCCCTCATCTGTCAGACAAGGATAATAATAGTTCTTCCCCCATAGGGTTGTTTGGAGCATTGAATAAGGTGTCATCTGTGAAGGACTGAGAGCAGAGTCTGGAGAATCACAAGTATGAGGTAAGTACTTGTTAGCGAAAATAAAAAATTAACTGCTAATATGTTGAGTTTTTGTGACAGACACTGAGGAAGATCCCTTACATGCACCTGCTCGAGGAATGCTCACGGCAGCCCTGTGAGGTGCACACTAACATTACTTCCATTTTTCTGATGAGGAAACTGAGGCGTTACAATTGTGCAGAGTCACACAGCCTGTGAAAGGCACACCAGGATTTAAAATCAGGTTCAGTCTGGTTCTGGACTTCTTAGATGACAGCTTCCCAGGTGGTCTTGAGTCAGAGTCTGGAAATTTGGACTCAAGTCAATGATGGCCAGTTCAGATCCTGACTCCCCTACTTCCTAGCTATTTGACCATGGAAGAGTTGTTTTACCACAATGGAGGCTCAGGTTCCTCATCTATGAAATGGGCATAAAACACCACTAATACCATCAGGTTGTTGGGCAGACAATGAGTACATGTCCGGAAGAGCTTAGCACCTTGGCTGGGATCCTGCCTCCAGACCTTTGTATCTGCGGTTCCCTCCTCCTGGAACACCCTTCCCCAGATACCCAATATCTCACTCCCTCATATCCTTCATGTCTTTTCTCAAATATCAACTTTTCAGTGTGGCCTTTCCTTTCCACTCTCTCTACTAAAAGTTGACCCCTACTCCCAATGCTGCCTATGCACCTTTCCTGCCTTATTTATCTTTATTTCTTTCAGATACTCCTGGCACACATATGGCCATGCCTTTATTTTGCTCTCTATCTCCCTTAATCCTAGATGATGAGTACTAGGAGAACAAATCGTTTTGCCTATGTTATTTGGTGCTGTATCCACCAGCTCTAGAAGAGTGCCTGGCATATAGTAGGTGCTCAGGAAGTATTTGTTGAATGAGTGCATGAGTGAATGGATGAGCAATTTTTGGCATCAGCTTAGCAGATGAGGTCCTTGAGCTCAGCCCAGACATCCTGACCCCTCACCCACCACTGTTGTCTTTGCATGCAGACTTGGACCAGGTTCCCTAACAAACCCTTCCCACCGACCTTCACATATGTCTCCTGGGCCCTGCAAGCTCATGTTTCCACTGCTGGATTCAAATCCTAGGTTGCAGACACAAGAGTAGCTTCCAGGACTGTTGTGACAAGTTGCGTGCTCCGGGCAAGTTGCGGGGTCAGCACATTCATCCACGTCTGGTCAGTGGAGATGAAAACCCAAGACAAAGCAGATGAAGACATGAGAATAGGAGACTGCAAACAGAGATTCACTGTGCATGTTGTCCCCTTACTCCTCATCTCCCTTACACTGAGGCTTGGCCACGAGAATAAATTCTGACCCAAAATATATAAGTGGAGGGTGGTGAATAGCTCCAAGACAGATGAACATAGAATGGCTGTGCTCCTTTACTCCTCCCTGCACCCACACCATGGGATGCAGATGGTGCGGTGCAGTGTGACTTTGCCACTCCTCCTCTATGATGGGAGCTTGTTTCCCCACACCTCGAATCCAGCTTGAATCTGGCCTATGACTTTCACTGGCCAAAAGAACACAGCAGAAATGATGTCGTGCCAGTTCCAAGTCTTAGATTTCTAGAGACTTATTTGCTTCTGCTCATTCTTTTAGCCCCTTGCTTCTGCCGCATGAACAAGCCCTAGACTCACCTAATGAAGAAGGAGAGACAAGGTGGAAGAGAGATGGATCATCCCACAGGAGCCCCCGACACGTGAGGCAGCCCAGCCGAGATGAGCAAGCTGACTCACAGCTGACCACAGACACACGAACAAGCCCAGTACAGACGCAAGCAAGTGAACAGCAGAGCCCAACCTGAATTTCCAATGCACAGAACACAAACCACGTATACGGTGCTTGTCTCTAGCCACTGACTTTCAGGGTGATCTGTTTTTCAGCAATAGCTACTGCTACAAATGTATCAGAAAAATCAGAGAGGACCTCAAATATCTCTGACTCCAAGCCCAGGGGATGTGATAAGGGCTGGATCACTCCATGCCTTGCTTGATGGTGTCACCTTCCTTACCAACGAGCATGGAGAACAATAGTTCTCAACCAGATGCAGGGAGATGGAGCCCTTGCTTCTTGTGAGAAAATTCTGGCTGCAGTTTGGAAGGATGGATTCGAGGGGACAAGAATGGAGGAAGGACAAGCCCAGGGAGGACATGGCTAAACTAATGATGAAGCCCGAACCAAGCATGAGGAAGAATGGAGAGATTCAAGACGTATTTAGCAGGTAAATTCCCCAAGCTATGATGACTGATTTAGTATGTAAGGCATGGGGTAGGGGTTGAGGGTAACCCTGAGGTCTTGAACCAAAAACATGATAGGAAATAGTTCTGAATTTTGAGTTTGAGCTCACCCTATCACGCAGTTTCTCTGTCCCAGAACTAAAGACATCTGGGACCAGATTATTTTTGGTTGTAGGGAAGCTGTTCTGTGCATTGTAAGGTGTTTAGCAGCATCTGTGGCCTCTACTCACTAGACAAGAGGAGCCCATCGCCACCACCAGTTGTGACAATCAAAAATGTTTCCGGGAATTTCCAGCATCCCCCTTGAAAGTTATTGCTCATGGGACACAGCACCCCCCCACCTCCCCCGCCATTGCTCTCAAGTATTGCCTGACCCACTGCTGCACTCAGAGTAGACCCTTGACTGGAGTTCCAATCCTGGCTCTTGTACTTAATAGCTGCATATTTTGGGGGAAGTTACTTCAATGGTCTGAGCCTTAATTTTCTCACCCCCAAAATGAAGAATATAGTCTCTAACCTCACAGGACCATCAAGTGAGGTGGTTGTTAATTAATTGAGTACCTACATAAAGAAAAGCAGGTCCTCTATACCTTCACAGATCGAGTTGTGAGAGATGAATCCAACCTGGCAGCTGCAATTGTAGCTTCCCAAGGAGTTGATACACTCAGCATGCTCTGGGCAGACCCCATCGGAGAGGCATTCATCGATGTCTGAGGAGCAGTGGAGGAGAGTGAGCAGACCAAAGATTGTGTGGCTAAGGTGAGAGACACTGCCCACTAGTGGTCACTGTCCACCCAAGACCCATGCCTGATGGCATTACCTGTGCATGAGAAATGACCCAGCTTTTCCGGGGTCCAGTCATTTCCAGTGGGAGAAGAGAAACCAGGCAAGCAGCTGCACTTGTATCTCCCCTGAAGGTTTTTGCAGGCTGAGTTGGCACCACATGGTTGGGGGCTTTGAGAACATTCATCTATATCTGGACACAGAAAGAGTTGGAGTCACTAATTTGCTTCATCTTGTGTAGCAGATTGTATTTTCAAAGATGGTGGAAACAACATCTTCCATGCCATATGGCCTTCATTCTATGTGAACTTGTACTCCTTCCAGCAAGCAGTGCCGTCTACATTCCCTTCTCGTGAACCTGAGCATGCCGGGACTCTGAGAGTGGTGGCACTATGTCATAAAGATACTTCGCACCCCTTCCGTAGTCTCTCGAGATGCACGTTCCTGGAACTTAGCTGCCATATGTGAGGAAGCCCAACCAGCCATGAAAAAGCAGTTCACATGGAGAAGAACCAACACCTCCAGGCTGAATCCCTGGTGCAGCAATCAGCCCATGGCCAACAGCAGCTTGCCAGCATTGTGTGTATGCTCTCTTTCATGTGGGTCTCTAGGGGTGCCTTGTTGGCTCAGTCACTTAAGTGTCTTCATTTAATTTCAGTTCTGGTCATGATCTCACATTTGTGAGATCAAGCCCCACCTTGGGCTCTTTCTGGGTGTGGAGTCTGCTTGGGATTCTCGCTCTCAAGAGTGGAGTTCAGATGGTGGAGTAGTATGGGGACCCTGAGCCTGTCTTGTCCCTGAAACACAGCTAGTTCAGCATCGAACCATTTGAACACCTAGGAAATTGATCTGAGGATTAACATGAAAATCTGCACAATTTGAGCAAGAGAACCTGAAAGGAATATGGTGTGGAGAGCTGCATTGGGGGTGAGAAAAGCCAAGGTTGTGCGGAGGGTAGGGAGATGATTTTATAGACAGAGGATAGAGAAAGAAAGAGAAAAGGGGAGTTTCGCACATTAGAGTCATGCAAGAAAAGCACTCCCCCTGAAAGTAGCTGGAGAGAATGTGAGAAAGAATGAAACCACTCACAGTGGACTGGATAAGAAATCTGTTCCTCAAAACCATTGATGGGAAAAAGGCAGAGGGTTGCAGTACTTCCAGTTTTCTATAAACAGTCTAGTGCAGAAACTGATGTTTCAGTGCTCAGTGCCTGGTGGTGCTCCAGGAGGAAGCAAAGTAAATCCCTGAGAGAAGGCATCATGGTCTGAGGGACCTGTGTGCCATATGGGGAGAAGCAGTTTCCCTGGTTGGAGTGTGTATGGTAGTGGCAATCAGCCTCCCGTGGGCAAACGTCCCAGCGGGTCCCAGAGAGCTGCCATGTTTACTGATATTGGGCCAAAGAGAACAGCTGATTGCAGCAAAACCTGGCGCCAGTTGTGTGTTGTGATTTACCATAAACTCTGAGCCTCTGTCACTTTGCTACCATGCACACATTTTCTGGGACAAGTTGATACCTGGCCATTGCTCTGCAAGACCTTCCCCCATAAAATCAGCACAGGTCCAAGACCTGGGGTCTCTGAGTTGTGGGGTTTTGAAAACCAGACCCATTGGAGATAAGGAGGGAGGTGCCACCTGGCAGGCAGACAGCTTGGGCATGTACAGGGTAGAGGTGGGGAGTGGACAGAGGCCTGAGACAAAGGAAGTTGTGCTTGATCACATATCTGTGATGGTGCAAAATTCCCACGCCAGAGACAAGAGAGCAGGGTGAAGCCATTTTCACCTCTAGCACACTCACACTGATTCAGTCCAGTGAGCCAGGCAGTGCCACCAAGTGAAAAATGGAACTGTTACACGGACCATTACCCACCTGCGCCCTCCAGGCATATCCCCTAGAAGGCCAGTACAAATCCTTTCCACCCACTTACTCTACACAGTACGGTGTGCTTCAAAGTTCTAGTTCTAAGGGAAACCGGATCTAGCTTCACTTGGGTTTCATTTTGTTTCCTTGTTTATCTGTTTTTTTCTCTGCTTCTGTTTTACTTTATGTTATTTTCTTTTATCATTCTTTACGTTGTCTTTCTTGAATACAGGAAGAGCAAATTTTTTTATTCTATTCTATTCTACTTTACTCTATTTTATTATTTAAATTTAAACAAAATTTTAACTTCTTTTTCCTTTTCTATCAAGATTCTCTCAAAAAGCAGATCAGAACATACTTAGAATCTAGCTTCCTTTATTTGATTTTTTCTTTTGTTTTTAATTTTCAAATTTTTATTCTTTATTTTATTACCTTTTTCTTCCTCCAAAATGACAAGATGGAGGAATTTACCCCAAAAGATAGAAGAAAGGACACGCAGGGATTTAATCAACACGGACATAAGTAAGAAATCTGAGTTAGAATTTAAAACCACGATTTAGCTAGGGTTGAAGAAAGCATAGAAGACACCAGAGAATCCCTTTCTGCAGAGATAAAATAACTAATATCTAGTCAGTTCAAAATGAAAAATGCTGTAACTGAGATGCAATTTCAAATGGATGCTATGATGGTGAGGATGGATGAAGCAGAACAGTGAATCAGGGATACAGAAGATAAAATTATGGAAACTCATGAAACAAAAAAAAAGAGGGAAACAGAGGAGGATCCAGAGTGGTGGAACAGCATGCAAGTTTTTTGTGTCTCACATCCATGAAATACAGCCAGATCAACACTAAACCACCCTGCACACCTAGAAATCTTACTTGAGGATTAACACAACAATCTGCACAACCTGGACCACACAACTCAATGATTGCTGACTGGGGAGAAAAGAGTTCTGATACTAGAGACTGGGTACCTGGGTGATGCCATTTTCACCCCTGCTGTGCATGCGCATACACACCTACAAGCACCACAACAATCCACACCAGTAAGCTAAGCAGCGCCACCTAGTGGAGAACAGAGCCATTACACCAAGCCCCACCCAAATGGGTCAACCTCACTCTTTAAGAACCACAAGTCTCTCCACCTGCTTAGTTTACAAACTAAAAAGTGCTTCGTAGTTTGACTTCTAGGGGAAAACGATGTAATTTCAATCGTATTACAGTCTGTTTGCTGGCCCATCTATTCAATTTTCTTTTCTTTTTGTCTTTTTCTTGAATATAGGAAGAGAAAAAAATTTCTTTTTATTTTCAATTTTATTAAAAATATTTTTCTTTAATTTTGTCTACTATATTTTTTAGTTTTGTATAAATTTTTCAAATTCTATTTTACTTTTATCATTTCATTTTATTCTATTTCATTGTTTTCATTTTCTCAAATTTTCAAACGTTTCCCTTTTTTTCTTTTTCCCTTTTTTCTCTCTAATCTATCAAGCCCCTTTCAATACCCAGACCACAAACACAACTAGATCTTGCATCATTTATTTGATTTTTATGTATGCGTGTGTGTTGTTTTTAATTTGTTTTAATTTAATTTTTTTAATTTTAAATTTTGTTTACCTCATTAATTTCTTTCTATCTTCAAAATGACAATGAAGGAATTCACCCCAACAGAAAGAGCAGGAAGAAATGACAGCCAGGGACTTAACCAACGCAGATACAAGCAAGATGTCAGAACAAGAATTTAGAATCACGATAATAATACTAGCTGGAGTCGAAAATAGATTAGAATTCCTTTCTGTGGAGATAAAAGAAGTAAATCTACTCAGGAAAAATTAAAAAATGCTATAACTGAGCTGCAATCTCCAATGCATGCCACGGCAGCAGGGATGGATGAAGCAGAGCAGCAAACCAGCAATATAGAGAGAAACTTATGGAGAATAATGAAGCAGAAAAAGAGAGAGAGACTAAGGCAAAAGGGTACAATTTAAGAATTAGAGAAATCAGTGACTCACTAAAAAGGAACAACATCAGAATCATAGGGGTCCCAGAAGATGAGGAGAGAGAAACTTGGGTAGAAGAGTTTATGTGAACAAATCATAGAAGAAAACTTTCCTAACCTGGGAAAGACACAGACATCAAAATTCAGGAAGCACAGAGGACTCCAATTAGATTCAACAAAAACCAACCATCAACAAGGTATATCATAGTCAAATTCACAAAACACTCAGGCAAGGAAAGAATCATGAAAGCAGCAAGGGACAAAAAGTCCTTAACCTACAAGGGAAGACAGATCAGGTTTGTAGCAGACCTATCCACAGAAACTTGGCAGGCCAGAAGGGAGCGGCAGGATATATTCAGTGTGCTGAATCAGAGAAATATGCAGCCAAGAATTCTTTATCCAGGAAGGCTGGCATTCAAATAGAAGGAGAGGTAAAAAGTTTCCCAGACAAACAAAAATTAAAAGAGTTCATGATCACTAAACTAGCCCTGCACGAAATTTGAAGGGGGACTCTCTGAGGGGAGAAAAGGTAGAAAAAATAATATCAATGAATGAATGAATGAATGAATGAATAAATAAATAAATAAATAGAACCAAAAGCAACAATGACTAGAAAGGGCCAGAGAACACCACCAAACACTCCACCTCTACGAGAAACATAATGGCAATAAATTCATATCTTTCAGGAATCACTCTAAACGTCAATGGACTAAATGCTCCAATCAAAAGACAATGGGTAACAGAATGGATAAAAAAACAAGATACATATATATATATATATATATATATATATATATATATATAT
>NC_064816.1:4660374-4667917 GCF_023721935.1 Panthera uncia | reverse complement strand
ATATATATATATATATATATATATATATATATATATATATGCTATTTACAAGAGACACACTTTAGACCTAAAGACACCTTCAGATTGAAAGTAAAGGCATGGAGAGCCATCTATCGTGCTAATGGTCGCCAAAAGAAAGCTAGTGTAGCCATACATATATCAGAGAATTTATATTTTAAAATAAAGGCTGTAACAAGAGATGAAGAAGGGCATTACATCATAATGAAGGGTTCTACCCACCAAGAATACCTAACAATTGTAAACATTTATGTTCCAAATGTGAAACACCCAAATATATAAATCAATTAAACTCAAACATAAAGAAACTCATTGATAATAATACCATAATAGTAGGGGAACTCAACACCCCACTGACAACAATGGACAGATCGTCTAATCAGAAAATCAACAAGGAAACAATGACTTTGAATGACACACTGGACCAGATGGACGTAACAGGTATATTCGGAACACTCATCCAAAAGAAGCAGAATATACATTCTTCTCCAGTGCACATGGAATGTTCTCTAGAACAGATCACATACTGGGACACAAATCAGCCCTCAACAAGTACAAAATGATCGACATGATACCATGCATATTTTCAGACCACAACGCTATGAAACTTGAAATCAACCACAAGAAAATTTGGAAAGGTAACAAATATTTGGAGGCTAAAGAACATCCTACTAAAGAATGAATGGGCTAACCAAGAAGTTAAAGAGGAAATTAAAAGTACATGGAAGCCAATGGAAACGATAACACCACAGCCCCAAACCTCTGGGACGCAGCAAAGGTGGTCATAGGAGGAAAGTATACAGCAATCCAGGCCTTTCTAAAGAGGGAAGAAGGGTCTCAGGCATACAACCTAAACTTACACCTTAAAGAGCTGGAAAAACCACAACAAATAAAACCAAAACACAGTAGTAAATGGGAAATAATAAAGGTTAGAGCAGAAAACAATGCTATTGGAGCCAAAAAAACAAAAACAAACAAACAAACAAAAAAAAAAAAACGGTAGAACAGATCAATGAAACCAGAAACTGGTTCTTTGAAAGAATTAACAAAATTGATAAACCACTAGCCACTTTGATCAAAAAGAAAAAGGACCCAAATAAATAAAATCAAGAAGGAAAAAAGACAGATCACAACCAATGCAGCAGAAATGCAAACAATAATAAGAGAATATTATGAGCAATTATATGCCAATAAAATGGGTACGCTGGAAGACATGGACAAATTCCTAGAAACATATAAATTACCAAAACTGAAACAGGAAGAAATAGAAAATTTGAACAGACCCATAACCAGCAAAGAAATCAAATTAGTAATACAAAAATCTCCCCCCAAAACAAGAGTCCAGGGTCAGATGGCTTTCCAGGGGAATTCTACCAAACATTTAAGGAAGAGTTAACACCTATTCTCTTGAAGCTGTTCCAAAAATTAGAAATGAAAGGAAAATTTCGAAACTCTTTCTATGAAGCCAGCATTACCTTGATTCCAAAACCAGACAAAGACCCCACAAAAAAGGAGAACTATTGACTAATTTTCCTGGTGAACATGGATGCAAAAATCCTCAACAAGATATTAGCCAACTGGATCCAACAACACGTTAAAAAAATTATTCACCACGACCAAGTGGGATTCATACCTGGGATGCAGGGCTCGTTCAATATCCACAAAACAATCAATGTGATTCATCACATCAATAAAAGAAAGAACAGGAGCCATATGATCCTCTCAATAGATGCAGAGAAAGCATTTGGCAAAATACAGCATGCTTTCTTGACAAGAACCCTCAAGATAGTAGGGATAGAAGGACCATACCTCCAGATCATAAAAGCCATATACAAAAGACCCAATGCTAATATCCTTAATGGTGAAAAACTGAGAGCTTACCCCCTAAGGTCAGGAAAAAGACAGGGATGTCCACTCTCGCCACTGTTATTCAACACAGTATTGGAAGTCTTAGCCTCAGTAATCAGACAACACGAAGAAATAAAAGGCATCCAAATCAGCCAGGAGGAGATGAAACTTTCACTCTTCGCATATGATAGGATACTCTATATGGAAAACCCAAAAATTCCACCAAAAAACTGCTAGATCTGATCCATGAATTCAGCAAAGTTGCAGGACATAAAACCAATGCACAGAAATCCGTGGCATTCCTATTTACCAACAATGAGGCAACACAAAGAGAATCAAGGAATCGATTCCATTTACGATTGCACCCAAACCCATAAAATATCTAGGAATAAATCTAACCAAGAGGTGAAAAATATATACACTGAACTATAGAAAATTTATGAAAGAAATTAAAGAAGACAGAAAAAAATGGAAAAATATTCCATGCTCCTGGATTGGAAGAACAAATATTGTTAAAAATCACTACTACCGGGGCGCCTGGGTGGCGCAGTCGGTTAAGCGTCCGACTTCACCCAGGTCACGATCTCGCGGTCCGTGAGTTCGAGCCCCGCGTCAGGCTCTGGGCTGATGGCTCGGAGCCTGGAGCCTGTTTCCGATTCTGTGTCTCCCTCTCTCTCTGCCCCTCCCCCGTTCATGCTCTGTCTCTCTCTGTCCCCAAAATAAATAAAAAACGTTGAAAAAAAATTTAAAAAAAAAAAATCACTACTACCCAAAGCAACCCATGTATTCAATGCAATCCCTATCAAAATAACACCAGCATTCTTCACAGAGCTAGGGCAAACCATCCTAAAATTTGTATGGAACCAGAAAGGACCCCGAATAGCCAAAGCAATCCTGAAAAAGAAAACCAAAGCAGGAGGCATCACAATCCCGGACTTCAAGCTGTATCACAAAGCTTTAATCATCAACACAGTATGGTACTGGCACAAAAACAGACACTCAGATCAATGGAACAGAATAAAGAACCCAAAAATGGACCCACAAACGTATGGCTAACTAACCTTTGACGAAGCAGAAAGAATATCCAATGGAATAAAGACAGTCTCTTCAGTAAGTGGTGCTGGGAAAACTGGACAGTGACATGCAGAAGAATGAACCTGGACCACTTTTTTACACCATGCACAAAAATAAACTCAAAATGGATGAAAGACCTAAATGTAAGACAAGAAGCCATCAAAATCCTCAAGGAGAAAAAAACCTCGAGGAGAGAGCAGGCAAAAACCTCTTTGACCTCGGCCACAGCAATTTCTTACTCAACACATCTCTGGAGGCAAGGGAAACAAAAGCAAAAATGAGCTATTGGGACCTCATCAAAATAAAAAAAACTTCTGTGCAGCGAAGGAAACAATCAGCAAAACTAAAAGGCAACCAACGGAATGGGAGAAGATATTTGCAAATGACATATCAGATAAAGGGTTAGTATCCAAAATCTATAGAGAACTGATCAAACTCAACACCCCAAAAAACAAATAATCCAGTGAAGAAATGGGCAAAAGACATGAATAGACACTTCTCCAGAGAACACATCCAGATGGCCAACCGACACATGAAAACATGCTCAACATCACTCATCTTCAGGGAAATACAAATCAAAACCACAATGAGATACCACCTCACACCTGCCAGAATGGCTAACATTAACAACTCTGGCAACAACAGATGTTGGCAAGGATGCAGAGAGAGAGGATCTCTTTTGAACTGCTGGTGGGAGTGCAAACTGGTGCAGCCACTCTGGAAAACAATTAAAAATAGAACTACCCTATGGCCCAGAAATTGCACTACTAGGTATTTATCCAAGGGATACAGGTATGCTGTTTCGTAGGGGCACATTCACCCCAATGTTGATAGCAGCACTATCAATAATAGCCAAAGAGTGGAAAGAGCGTAAATGTCCATCAATGGATGAATGGATAAAGAAGATGTGGTGTATACACACACACACAATGGAGTATTTCTCGACAATCAAAAAGAATGAAATCTTGCCATTTGCAACTATGTGGATGGAACTAGAGGGTATTATGCTAAGCGAAATTAGTCAGAGAAACACAAATATCATATGACTTCATTCATATGAGGACTTTAAGACACAAAACAGATGAACATAAGGGAAGGGAAGCAAAAATAATATAAAAACAGAGAGGGAGACAAAACGTAAGAGACTCCTAAATATGGAGAACAAACAGTGGGTTACTGGAGGGGTTGTAGGAGGGAGGATGGACTCAATGTAAGGGGCATTAAGGAATCTAGTCCTGAGATCATTGTGGCACTATACGCTACAACTTGGATGTAAATTTTAAAAATAAGAATAAAAGAAAAAAAGAAAGGGAAACAAAGGCAAAAGATTGCAATTCAAGACTTAGAAAACTCAGCAACTTACTAAAGAGGAATAACATTTGTAACAAGGAGTCCCAGAAGATGAAGAAAGAGAAAAAGGGGCAGAAGGTTTATGTGAGCAAATTATAGCTTAAAACTTCCCTAATCTGGGGAAGGACACAGACATCAAAGTCCAAGAAGCACAGAGAACTCCCATTAGATTCAACAAAACCCAACCATCACTAAGTCATGTCACAGTCAAATTCACAAAATACACAGACAAGGAAAGAATCATGGAACTAGCAAGAGTACAAAAGTCCTTAACTTACAAGGGAAGACAGATGAGGTTCACAGCAGATCTGTTCACAACAATCTGGCAGGCCAGAAAGCAGTGGCAGGATGTATTCAATGTGGGAAAAATATGCAGCTAAGAATTCTTTATCCAGCAAGGCTGTCATTCAGAATAGAAGGAGAGATAAAGACTTTCCCAGACAACCATAAACTAAAGGAGTTTGTGACCACTGAGCCAGCCCTGCAAGAAATTTTAAGAGGTACTCTTTGAGGGGAGAAAATCAAAACAAAAAGACCAAGCGCAACAAAGACTAGAAAGAGAGTATCACCAGAAACACCAACCGTAGGCAACACAATGGCACTAAATTCATATCTTTCAATAATCCCTCTGAACGTAATGGTCTAAATGCTCCAATGAAAAGACAGTATCAGAATGGATAAGAAAAACAACATCCACCTATATGCTGCCTACAAGAGATTTATTTTAGACCCAAGAGCACGTGCAGATTGAAAGCGAGGGGATGGGTAACGATCTATCAAGCTGATAGATGTCAAAAGAAAGCTGGAGTAGCCATACGCACATCATACAAACTAGATTTTAAAATAAAGACTGTAACAAGAGATGAAGAAGGGCATTATATCATAATGAAGGGGTCTATCCACCAATAAGATCTAACAATTGTGAATATTTATGCCCCCAACTTGACGGAAGCCAGACACGTAAATCAATTAATCACACCTATAAAGAAACTCATTGATAATAATACCATAATAGTAGGGGGCTTTAACACCCCACTTATGGCAATGGACACATCATCTAAGCAGAAAATTAGCAAGGAAACAATGCCTTTGAATGACACACTGGACCAGATGGACTTAACAGACGTATTTAGAACATTTTATCCTAAAGGTAGAATATACATTCTTCTCAAGTGTACATGGTACATTCTCCAGGATGGATCACAAATCAGCCATCTGCAAGTATGAAAAGATCGAGATCATACCACGTGTAGTTTCAGACCACAATGCTATGAAACCTGAAATCAACCATAAGAAAAAATGTGGAAAAACTACCAATACTTGGAGGTTAAAGAACATCCTATTAAAGAACGAATGGGTTAACCAAGAAATTAAAAAAGAAATTAAAAAGTACATGGAAACCAATGCAAATGAAAACACAACAGTCTAAAATGTCTGGGAGGCAGTAAAGGTGGTCATAAGACAGAAGTATATAGCAATCCAGGCCTTCCTAAAGAAGGAAGAAAGGTCTCAAATACACAACCTAATCTCACACCTAAGGGGGCTAGAAAAAGAACAGTAAATAAAGCCCAAAACCAGCAGAAGAAGGAAAATAATAAAGATTAAAGCAGATATCAATTATATTGAAATTGAAAAAGCCGGTAGAACAGATTAATGAAACTAGGAGCTGGTTTTTTGAAACAGTTAACAAAACTGAAAAACCCCTAGCCAGACTCATCAAAAAGAAAAAGGAAAGGACCCAAATAAATAAAATCACAAATGAAAGAAGAGAGACCACAACCAACACCGCAGAAATACAAACCATAATAAGAGAATATTATGAGATAGTGTATGCCAACAAATTGGGCAACCTAGAAGAAATGGATAAATTCCTAGAAACATATAAACTACCAAAAGTGAAACAGGAGGAAATAGAAAATTTGAACAGACCCATAGTCAGTAAAGAAACTGAATCAGTAATCAAAAATCCACCAATAAACAAGGTTCCAGGGCCAGATGGCTTCCCAGGAGAATTCTATCAAACATTTAAAGAAGAGTTAAATCTATTCTTTTGAAGCTATTCAAAAAAATAGAAATGGAAGAAAACTTCCAAACTCATTCTAGGAGGCCAGCATTTCCTTGATTCCCAAACCAGGTAAAACCCACTGAAAAAGAGAATTACAGACCAGTTCCCCTGATGAACATGGATGGAAACATTCTCAACAAGATACTGGCAGATCAAATCCAACAATACATTAAAAGAATTATATACTGCGATAAAGTAGGATTTACTCCTGGGCTGCAAGGCTGGTTCAATATCTGAAAATCATTCAACTTGATACATCACGTTAATAAAAGAAAGGATAAGAGCCACATGATCCTCTCAATAGATGCAGACAAAGCATTTGAGAAAATACAGCATCTTTTTTGATAAAAACCCTCCAGAAAGTCAGGATAGGAGGAACATAGCTCAACATCATAAAGGCTATATACAAATGATCCAGGGCTCATTTCCCTCATTTTCAATGGGGAAAAACTGAGAGCTTTCTGCCTAAGGTCAGGAATATGACAGGGATGTCCACTCTCACCATTGTTGTTAAACATAGCACTGGAAATCCTAGCCTCAGCAATCAGACAGTACAAAGAAATCAAAGGCATACGAATTGGCAAGGAGGAGGTCAAACTTTCATTCTTCACACATGACATGATACTTTATGTGGGAAACCCAAAAGACACCACCAAAAAACTGCTAGAGCTGATACAGGAACTCAGCAAATTCACAGAAGATGAGATCAGCATACAGAAATCATTAGCATTTCAATACACCGATAATGAAGCAGCAGAAAGAGAAATCAATGAATCAATCCCATTTGCAATTGCACCAAAAATCATAAGATACCTAGGAATAAACGTAACCAAAGAGCTAAAAGATCTGTACGTTGAAAAGTATAGACAGCATACGAAAGAAAATGAAGAAGACACAAAGAAATGGAAAAGCATTCCATGCCCAAGGATAGGAAGAACAGATATTATTAAAATGTTGATGCTATCCAAAGCAATCTACACATGCAATGCAATCCCTATCAAAATAACATGAGTATTCTTCACAGAGCTAGAACAAACTATTCTCAAATTTGTATGGAAGCAGAAACGACTCCAAACAGTAAATATTTTGGAGGTTGCAAGCTGTGTGATCTCTGTCATGACCACTCAATACTCCAGTTGCTGTGCGAAAGCAGCCAAAGATGATACACAAATGAATGAATGTGTTTGT
>NC_064816.1:4620728-4650374 GCF_023721935.1 Panthera uncia | reverse complement strand
CAATTTAATGTAAAAATGCACATAAATCCCTTCACTGGGGGCCTGGTACCGAGCGAATGTTAAAAGTTCTTGTTTCCTTCATGGAGAGACAACCAAAAGATTTCCCAAAATGAAATCAGTGGTTCATTCTGGATATTGACAAATGGCACGATGTTCACTTTTATTTTCATCCTTATGCTCGTTCCAAATGGTTGGGATTTTTAGTGAGCAGGAATCCTCGTCGTCATAGAAAAAGAAAAATAAATAGAGGCAGGGCAGGAGAGAGGGGGAAAACAATGTTTGGGACACAGAAAACGTGCCTACATCCATTCCCCAGCCAGCCAGCTTCCTCCTGACTATCCTGCAAAATGGCGGAGGGTTTTAAGGAGGGGGTGCTCACCTTTGCATGTTACTCCTGGGCCCCGGAACCGCATCAGTCCATTGCTTGACAGAAAGCCTCCTTTGCAAGTGCAGTAGTAGCTGTCCAAAGTGTTGGTGCAGGTTGCATAAGCTGGGCACACGGTGGTATCGTCACATTCATTCACACCTGGGCAGCGCAGAAGGAAGGGTGTGGGTTAGAGCCCTGGGGCGGGCATCAGGGACAGCCAGCATGAAAGGGTGAAGGGGACTGTTGTGGGCTGACATGTACCCTCCCTCCCCCCCAAAAAATGTGCTGAAGCCCTAAATCCTGGTCACTGAGAATGTGACCTTATTTGGAGATAGGGTCTCTGAAAATGTAATTAAGACCCAAGAGAGCGTGAGATCCTATTGGAGCTGGGTGGTCTGTAATCTGATAGGATTGGTGTACTTACAAGAAGAGGAGAAGAGAGGCACAGACAGGCTCAGGGAAAACACGACGTGGCAACAGAGGCAGACACTGGAGTGATCCGCCTTCAAACTAAGCAATACCAAGGATTGCCAGCCACCCCAGAAGCTGGGAAAGAGGCACAGAACAAACTCTCCCTTAGAGCCTTCAGAGAAAGCATGGCTCCATGGACACCTTGATTCAGACTTCTGGCCCCCAGAATGGTGAGACAATAGATTTCTGTTGTTTTGAGCCCCCTGGTTTGTGGTAACCTGTTACAGTAGTCCTGAGAAACTACTCAGCATGTCAAGGACCTTGTAGACCCTAGACTCCTCCTGTTCCAAGTGTAGTTCCCGGGCAAGGAGCATCAACACTGCCTGGGAGTTTGATGGAAATGCAGCATCTCGGGCCCCTGCCCCAAAACTGATGAACCAGAACCTGCATTTTAGCAAGACCCCTGGGCCATCTGGGTGCACGTGAGAGTATGAGAAGCACCGGTGTTGACACTTGGCTACTCCATGTGTGGTCCTCGGACCAAGAGCAGCTGCCTCACCTACATCCTGGATCTGGAAAAAGAAGATGCTGATTCTGCAGGTCTAGGAAGGAGCCCGAGAGCTTGTACTTTTCACAAGCCCCTGAATGATGCTGATGCTGCTGGTCCTTGGACCAGCAGCACCAGGAGCATCAGGGCTCTAGACAGAAGTGTTTGAGAGTCAAAATTTCAGCCTTTGGAGCACAGAAGACCTGGGTAAAGCTCCAGCAGTGAACCTCCAAGCGCAGAATGGCAGCTTTTAGTAACACAACCATCCTGTTAAAGATTGCATTCCCAGGGTCTCCTGCAGCTCATGTGACTCAGTTCTGCCCATGGGCATGTGCGTGGAAGTGATATGTACATCATTTGGCCATGTTCTTGAGAAGAATAAACACGTTGGGGTGCCTTGGTGGCTCAGTCGGTTGAGGGTCCAACTTCAGCTCAGATCATGATCTTACAGCTCTGTGCTAACAGCTCAGAGCCTGGAGCCTGCTTCAGATTCTGTGTCTCCCTCTCTCTGCCCCTCCCCTGCTTGTGCTCTGCTTCTTTCTCTCTCTCTCTCTCGAAAATAAACGTAAAAAAAAAAGAATAAGCAGGCTGTCCCCTTCCCCTTGGGCAGGAACATGGGCAGAGTGGGCTGATCTGCCCTTAACCCTGAGGATGATGGTTTGGGAAACCACCACGCCAAGGAATGGAGAGGCAACAAGGTGGAATGATCTCCTAGACCAGGCAGCCTGGTCACTCTGTCCCATCTATAAGTTAGAGATCTACAAGAAGAATGAACTTCTAAGAGATAAATGTCTAAGTTGTTGTTTGGTTACTATGGAAGCAGTCAAAACTACACCCTAGCCAGTCCAGCTCTGGGACAACTGATTTCACCTCTCTGTACCTCAGTTTACCTGTTTAGCCCTCACCCTCACTTTCAGTGGGTCCCCAAGCCCTGTTGGTTCTCTATCCAAATAGCATCTGATACGCACCCACTTTTCTCCATCGCCACAGCTGTTCTCGGTACAGATCCTCCTCTGGTTTCTACATCCCTTTGTCCTCTGTTGTCCCCTGCAATCTCTTCTCCACATAGTAGTCACCTCTGAATGCAGATTTGATTATCTACCCCCACCTCTGCCTACAGTGCTCCCTGTTGCACTCAGAATTAAAATCCAAATCACTTAAACAGGACCCACAGAACCCCAGTGACCACACCCAACCACATCTTTAAACCACATGTTGTGTTACTCTCCATTTCTAGACTTCCCACCACAGGGCCTTTGCACATTCTATACCCTTTCCCTCTGCTTTGCCTGGCCAGCTCCTACTCATTCTTCATGTCTTGCTTAAGTGTCATTTCCCCCAAAAAAGCCTCCACTGTGCTCTGTGCTCCCACATAGCTTCTCGTGCTCCTTCTTTATGACACACGTCATAATTATAGTTGCTTATTTGTATGGTTAGTTTTCTAGTAGTCATTTCCCCCACCACACTGTGAGCTCCAGAACAACAAGCCAGAGGTGGAGGCAGGCTTCTAGGAGATTGTGAAGAAACTTATTCGATAGTGTCATTCCTGTGGTCAGCAGAATAATGGCCCCTCTAAAGATGACCACATCCCTTTTTTTTAATTTAATTTTTTTTAATATACATCCAAGTTAGTTAGCATCTAGTGCAACAATGATTTCAGGAGTAGATTCCTTAATGCCCTTTACCTATTTAACCCATATCCCCTCCCACAACCCCTCCAGCAACCCTCTGTTTGTTCTCCATATTTAAGTCTCTTATGTTTTGGCCCCCTCCCTGTTTTTACGTTATTCTTGCTTCCCTTCCCTTATGTTCATCTGCTTTGTATCTTTAAGTCCTCATGAGTGAAGTCCTATGATATTTGTCTTTCTCTGACTAATTTTGCTTAGCATAATACCCTCTAGTTCCATCCATATAGTTGCAAATGGCAAGATTTCATTCTTTTTGATTGCCGAGTAATACTCCATTGTGTATATATACCACATCTACTTTATCCATTCATCTGTCAATGGACATTTGGGCTCTTTCCGTAATTTGACTATTATTGATAGTGCTGCTATCAATATTGGGGTGCATGTGCCCTGACCACATCCTTTTTTTTTTTTTTTTTAATTTTTTTTTCAACGTTTTTTATTTATTTTTGGGACAGAGAGAGACAGAGCATGAACGGGGGAGGGGCAGAGAGAGAGGGAGACACAGGATCGGAAACAGGCTCCAGGCTCCGAGCCATCAGCCCAGAGCCTGACGCGGGGCTCGAACTCACGGACCGCGAGATCGTGACCTGGCTGAAGTCGGACGCTTAACCGACTGCGCCACCCAGGCGCCCCTACCTTTTTTTAAATGCTTATTGTCAGGATGTCCCTGGAACCACAGTGGAGGGCACGGCCATCTTGCCAGTGGAAAATTCCCAACAGAAAGCCCTGGGCAGCGCGCCAGAATGAATTGAAGGTCAACCAATCACCGAGTGACAGCACAACCTGGCGTGAAAAAGGCCCACCCGGACCTAAACCCGGAACTGTTGCAGCTTAAAAACCCTACCCCACCCCACCCGGGTGCGACTTCCCTTACTCCTCTCTCTCTCTCCCTGAGTCACGGAACCTCGCCCAAGACCTTAGTTCCCAAATAAAGCCTTTGACTGCTAAATTTTTTTAGCTTCTGACTCATATATTTACCCTGCCCTATGCCTGACCTTAACATTTATTTACTATTTTTAAGAGAGAGAGAGAAAGAGAGTGAGAGCAGAGGAAGGGTATAGAGAGAGGGAGACAGAGGATCTGAAGCAGGCTCGACACTGACAGCAGAGAGCCTGATGTGGGGCTCAAACTAATGAACCGTGACATCATGACCTAAGCTGAAGTTGGACATCCAACCAACTCACACAGTGGGTCACACAGGCGCCCTCAGAGATGACCACGTCTTAATCCCCAGAACCTATGCTATGTGGCAAGAGAGAACTAAGGATTCCAATGGAATTAGCTGATCCTGAGATGAAGAGGAAACTCTGGATTATCCAGATGGGGTCAATGTAATCACCAAGGTCCTTAAAACGGAAAGATGAAGCCAAGAGAGGCAAAGTGACACAATATGAGAAAGACTTGGCCAGTCATCGCCAGCTTTGAAGATGGAGGAAGAGGGACCCAAGCCAAGGAATCCAAGTGGCCTCCAGAAGCTGGAAAAGGCAAAAAGACACAGTCTCCTCTAGAACCCCCAGAATGGAACTCATCCCTGCTCACACCTTGATCTTAGCCAACTGGGACCCATTTTGGACTTCTGACCTTCCAGATCTGTAAGATAAAGTTTGTGGTAATTTGTCATAGCTGCCATAGGAAACTAATACAATTCCCATTATACAGATGTGGAAAACTGAGTCTCAGTGAGGTTAAGTAACTTGTTCAAGGACACACCGCTGGTGACTGGCATCCCTGGGCCTGTCAAAACCTGAAGTGAGTGATTTTCACTGCTGCCACCCAAGAAGAGGTAGATCTGGCTGGAAATGGAGTCAATGTTCAGGCAATTTCTACGGCCATTCTTTGAAAAAAAACCTTTGTAATTGGTTCTTTTAAATCCGTTTCCCTGATGGACTTTGAGCTCCTGGAAGGCAGGGATTTATGTCTGTCTCATTCACTGCCGTGTGCTGAGTGCCTACAACAGCGCCTGGCACACAGTCGGTGCTCAACAACGAAGAAAGTAACACTGGAACAAAGGCCAGGGGGAGGTGAGTAAGATACGTACGAAGGTGCTTAGGACAGAGGAAACCGCAAATGCATGAAGCACCCAGGGGCAGGACCACAGCTGGTGATTTTGTGGAATTACAGGGAGGTCCGTGTGGTTGGAGCAGACAGGGGGAAAGGGGAGGCGTGGACACGGCCAGGTCGGCTAAGATGGGCTAGACGACTGTCACACCCCAGCTTTCTATCAGAGAGCGACGGGAGCCATGGCGGAGTCTGAGCACAGACAGCACGTGGCACGACTGAGGTTTTAACAGGATCCTCTGGTCGGAAGATGAACGGTAGAGGGGCAGAGGCAGGATGGCCAGGGAGGAGTCACCGCGCCTGTCCAGGTGAGCGAGGGTGGTGGGTGCAACCCGGCTGAGAGCAGAAGCAGCATGAGATTTGGGGTTTGCTCAGAGGTGATGTCAGCAGGACTTGCCAGTGCGTTGGATGCAGGATGTGAAAGAGAGGAGTGGAAGGTAATGCCAACACCGATTGATCTGTAGGGTGGGGAAACGCTTTGTAAAGGGCCCCCCCCAACTTCGAGCGATGGTTCAGTCAGGCTCTTCGCTTCCTGCAACGTGCCTTGTTTACGCCCCTTCCCTGCACGGCCCCTCAATTGTATCTCTTTTCTTACTAACAGCTTCCTCTTTCATCTGTAGAGGCAGCATTGTCCTTTGCAGACTTCCGGCGCATTACCACTTGCGGTCTCTCATCTGAACTTCCCATTACCCTCTTCCTCTGGCTCAATTGCTCACAACGCAAACCCGCCCTAAACCAGAATCACAGCCCAGGTGACTGGGCATCTGGCAGCCTCCCCAGCTCATCTCCTGCCTTGTCCCGTCAGCCGTGCTCACCTTTGCTCAGCTTCCCAAATGCTCTCCGGGCTCGGGACTTGTGCACATCACCCCGAAGGTTGTGGGACTTGCCAGCCTCCCTAGTCGCGTGAACCAATTCCTTCCTTATAATGGATCTTTACCTATCTGCATCCATCGTATTGTTTCTGCTTCTCTGGACAACTCTGACAAATGCAAGCCACCTGCTGTATGTCAGGCACTATTCTAGGCATTATGTATTAAGCCTTTGTGTGGGACAAGACGCACAAAATTCCTCACCTGCCACTGAGCTGATCATCTGGAGAGGTGAGGGCAAGGGATACGATGTCAAAACTAGGGTAGTCACTGAGAAGATGACACATGAGCTGAAAATAGAGAAGGGAGGGAGGGAACCATGTGTTTATGTAGGGCAAGAACATCCCAAACAGAGGGCACAGCTCATGCAAAGGTCCTGGGGCAGGACTGGGCCTGGGGTATTGGAGGAACAGTCAGGAGGTGTGTATGGCTGGAGGGGAGCGAGTGAGGGGGAGTGAGGGATGAGGGCAGGGCAGGGTGGGAACGAGGCAGGTCCTACAGTGACTTGGGGGCCTCAGGGAGGACTTGGGCTTTTATCCCAGGGAGGTGGGAGCCCTGGAAGGCTGTGGGCAGAGGAGGGCAGGACCTGACTCGGGTCCTCTGCTGGCCTCTGCAAAGCCAAGAAGCCAGGAGACCAGAGAAGAGGCCCCTCCAAAAATCTACCTGAGACAGATACGTGCTCCTCAGTCATGAACACAACAACTTAACAGACGATCACTTAATCGACCCAAGCGTGAAATGAGACTCCAAGCAGCAAAAAGACTTTCAAAAATATAACTAGAGCTTTCGTTTCCTTGGTGCCTCCCGAGCACCAGGCCCCTTCCGTGCATTTTCTGCAGACCCCACGATACTCCTTCCAGGTAGGGGAACTTTCCTGCTGTTAGCGCTCAAAGTCCAGAGTCCCAGGAACCCCCTTCCTGGTCTGAGGCAAGCCAGGACAGTTGGTCGCCCTACCTGAAGGTACACATTAGGACTCCATTCTACAGATGTGCAAACTGATGCCCAAGAGAATTTGTGTAGCCTCCCCTGGGTCACAGAAGGCAAAAAAAGAATAAGCAGAACAAATTGAAAGAAGTTTGACAGTGTGTCCAGGGATCCTGGTCGTTGCCCTGACTGTGCCTCTGCTCACTGTCTACCAGCTTTGGCCCAGCCAGTCAGAACCAGATAATTCGTGTTTCCCTGAGAAGAGGGAGGGCTACATAGTTCAGCACCTGCTATGTTCCAGGTACCAATTAACACTCATCGAAACCCAGTCGTATTCACGCCCCCCCCCAGCCCCGTTTTCATGGAAACTGAAGTCTCAGGGGATTTACTGCGATACCCGAGTGCCGGAACCAAGACTCGATCCCAGGAAATGTGACCCCAGAGCCTACCTCTTAACGATCGCGCATGGAGCTGAACCCTCACAACCATCCCATTACATTGGGTGAGGGTCGTCGCCATACCCATTCATCAGATGACAAAACAGACCTGGCGGTGCTTGCCCAAGGTCTAATTGCCTTCCGTCTGGGGGAGTCTCTTACAACACGCATGCCCTGCCACCCAGCCTGCAGGCAGAGGAACGAGAAGCCATCGGCTCCCTTTGAAAGTGGCCGTGAGCCAGCCAGTGTCTGTATTTCTGTGAATGACAGTGATTCAGAGGCAAGTTACAAAAGCAGCAGTAGGTACGTGAAGGGGAAAACCCAGTCTCTTCCCGGGCATTCACCTACATCAGCGCGTGACTTCTTCCTATCTTGCCAGGTCAGGAGGGGGTAGGACAGTGGCCACTCTTGGAACCCCCCCATCTGCGTTACTGGGTTGGCATACCTATCCCCCAGCTGTTTCACTGGCTCGGAGGCAATGACTGGCAGACAGATGCTGGAGTGTGACAGCAAGCCTCCCCTGTGCCTCTGAGCAGGTGACCCTCTGGGGTGCACTTCACCCTGCAGGGCTGCCTGTGGGAGCAGGCTGTGGCCGAGGCACTCCCAAAACACCTTCCGTGTGGCTCTGTCTCTGCTCTGTCCTGCTTCCCTCGCTGCCCTGCAAGTGTCTCCAGACAGCCCTCCCTCAAGAAATCACTCACACAAGAATCCTCTCATCAGGCTCTGCTTCTACACACACTGGCCAAAAGAGACGGCAACCCTAATTTTGGTACATTTTTGTTTTGTTTACATCTTTTTCTAAGAAGGCAATAATTGCTTGCAAAGGAAAACCTTGGGGCGCCTGGGTGGCTCAGTCAGTTAAGCGTCCAACCTCGGCTCAGGTCATGATCATCTCACGGTTCATGGGGACAATGCTGTTGTATGATTACTTGCTTTTTCGCTTAGGGTAGGTCTCGCAAACCAAGAGAAGCAAGATTTGTCACGTACGGGAGCTGGGTGATGGGTACGTGGGGGTTTGTTTTACTATTTCCCCTACCTTTGAAGCTTTAAATGTTTCTATAATAAAAATTGGGAGAAGAATATGTTGGGGGCAACTTTCCAAGTCAGTCCATACAGACCCGACTCATGCTTTTAAACAGCTGTGTATTTTGCACTGTGTCCATGGGCTGTAACTGCGCCACAGGTGGCTTGGTGGCTAAACATCAAGCAGAGGCTCCACACTCTCCTTTCCAAGGTACGGAACTGTCACTGCAGTGACAGCGGCCCAACCACCAACTACATTTCCCAGCTCACCTCGTGTCCAGGCATCGTCATATGACCGTGAACAAATATAGTATGCATCATTGCCAGAGCTGGGTTTTTATAAAGTGGGTGTGCATTTCCATTGTTCCTTTTTGCTCCTTCCACAGTCTGCAAAAGACTCTAAGACCTTAGCGTGGCTGAGCCACAAGGCAGAAGGAGTCTGGGTCTCTGAATTACAGCTTGGAGGAAAGCCACCCACTGACCAGAAATATTTGCACTGGATTCTTTAAAAAAATTTTTTTTATGTTTATTTATTTTTGAAGGAGAGAGAGACAGAGCATGAGCAGGGGAGGGGCAGGGAGAGGGAGACACAGAATCCGAAGCAGGTTCCAGGCTCTGAGCTGTCAGCACAGAGCCTGACGCAGGGCTCGAACCCACGAACCATGAGATCATGACCTGAGCCAGAGTCGGAGGCTTAATCCACTGAGGCACCCAGGTGCCCCATATTGGATTCTTAAACAAACAAAAATTAAATTTCTTTGTATTAAGCCACGGACAGTTTTGGGTTTGTTACAGTAGCTAGGGTTACTCTAACAAACACAACATTGTATCCAACTAGTCCCCTTGTGTAAACATTGTTTATTCCAAGTTGTTACCAGAAGAGCATAAGTGCACATCCCAGAGTCTATGGTGAGGTATCTCTGTACGTTGTATGAATATCTCTTTGGAATAAATTTCTGGATTAGGAACTGCTGTGTCAAAGTGTATATGCATTTAAAGTTTTTTAATGTTTATTTTTGAGAGAGACAGAGACAGAGAGAGAGAGAGAGAGAGAGAGAGAGACAGAGACAGAGAGAATGTGAGTGAGTGAGGGGCAGAGAGAGAGGGAGACACAGAATCTGAAGCAGACTCCAGGCTCTGAGCTGCCAGCACGGAGCCCGATGTGGAGCTCGAACTCCCAAACCGTGAGATCATGACCTGAGCCAAAGTCAGACGTTTAACCAACTGAGCCACCCAGGCACCCCAAAGTGTATATGCATTTTTATAATGTTTTATCAAGTATGATAGGAGAAAAGCACAAATATCATAAGTGTGTGCTCTGATGAACTATCGCAAAGTTAACATCCCTGTGTTTATGCATTTTTAATCTCAATAGTGCCTAGTTTTCTCAAATATTAGGCCTTTTGAATTCCCACTTACAAATTCCTTGTACATGCCTCGACTATAACATCTCTCACATTCTCTATGTGGGGCACACATTCATTCTGTTATTTATCTACCCAACTTGCCTGCACTGTATCGAGCCTGGGCTAGGTCCCCAAGCTGTGGAGATTAATACAATGACTTCCTCACTAGCCAAGGGCTTTCTGCAATCAATAATAATGATGATTTTTTTTTTAATTAATGTGACCCTTTTGGAAATATATTTCCACTTACACGGATGTGAACCCACTCCCCCAACACATTCTGCCAAAGGATTTCATCTTGTTCAGGAAAAAGTTAAGGTGTCTTAGCAGCAGACACACAATGAAAGCAAAACAGTAACGTTCAGGTTTTAATTACCAAACTGGATGTTCGGGTTCCCCACAAGACGATAGTCTTGAAAGAAAACCATATAAGATGAACGAGTTTGGGGATCTCCTATGTGGTATGGTGACTCTAGGTAACAATACTGTATTACAGGGGCACCTGGGTGATTCCGTCAGTTAAGCAAGTGTCCAGCTTCAGCTCAGATGTGGGTTCGTGAGTCTGAGTCCGAGCCCCGTATCCATCTCTCTGCTGACAGCACAGAGCCCACCTTGGATCCTCTCTCTCTGCCCCTCCCCTGCTCACACACACACGTGTCCACACTCTCCCAAAAATAAATGAGCATTTAAAAACAAAACAATACCAACAATGCCTGGTTAGCTGCTACGAGTACGTCTTAAATACCTTCACACAAAAAGGAATGGTAATTATGTGAGGTGCAAAGATGTTAGTGGATACTATGGCGGTAATCACTTCTCAATATATGTGGTTATCAAGCCAACACATGTGCACCTTAAACTCGCACAGATTGCTATATGTCGATCATAACTCAATAAAAATATTTGGCAGTAGTCGGGTTTGGAGGGCTGGGAGGTAGTGTTTTCATTAAGCCGTGGTGTAAGGCAAATACCTATCACAAGGGAAGAGAAAAAACTATGGGAAGCTCATAAAGAGAGGAGATGAGAAGGACCCACCAGGAGCCCTTCTCCTCTTGCCACCTCACCTCAGAAGATTCTACATAGGAATGGGTGGATTTAGGACTATCCAGGCTAGGGGCTGACTTCTCCCAACAAGAGCTGGGTGGAGTTTCCCAGTCTAGAAGAGAAGCTTGCTTTCTGTGGCTGTCACATCCAACAAGGCATGAGAGCCAAAGATTAGAAGCTGCAGAGGGAAGTAGGTGGTAGGTTGTTCTAAGGAAAATCTTCTTGTGTCCTGTAGCCTGAACACAGGAGGCAGAAGCTCTTGCACGGACCCCTGGGGAATGCAAAGCTGTTGAGAGGGCTACTAGGCAAGCAAGATGGGGCCATCCTCTACCAGTAGACCAAACACCCCGTCCAGAGTCCACCCTTGACAGCCACAAGATCCTACAAGTTGCCCCTATACCAACACCCAGCTGCCATGTTGGGAGGACCAAGAGAAGGGTAGGACATTTGCAAGATTAGCTATTTGTACAACATAGATGGAGTTTCCCAAATAAGGTGGAACCAGGAAACTGAGACACTGAGAACACTACGAACTGGCAATATTTGTCCTCTCCATCCAGCAGGAGCTTCGGTGGAAGAAGGGGAGACTTAACACATTTTAAAAATGCATTCTCAGGGCGCCTGGGTGGCTCAGTCTGTTGAGCGTCTGACTTCGGTTCAGGTCATGATCTCGCAGTTCATGGGTTCAAGCCCCGCATGGGGCTCTGTGCTGACAGCTTGGAGCCTGGAACCTGCTCCAGATTCTGTGTCTCCCTCTCTCTCTGCCCCTCCCTCGCTCATGCTCTGTCTCTCTTTCTCTCTCAAAAATAAATAAACATTCAAAAAATTATTTAAAAAATGCATTCCCACCACACCACCATTTATGAAGCTCTTCTCACACGTACCAGGTGGTTAACTGAGCTTCACTTAATTTAAAGCTTAAAAGTGATTTAAGCTTCACTTTTGATTTAAGCTTCACAATATCCCTGTAGACGGGAACCCTTGCTATCTGTATTTCACAGCTGAGGAACATGACAATCAGAGAGGTTTTGTGTGTTATCTGAAGTCACACAGTGAATGCATGGCCACATAGGTAAGAGCCTAGAGCAGGATCCAGGAGACCTGGGTATTATTTACCTGTTTCTCTGCCACTAAGTAGCTCCCAGCAAGTGTTAGCTGCAGCTCAAACTCCTGAGACAGAAGGTTCTCCTCCCCAGAAAACACCCCCCCACACATTGAACATATGGATTCTCTTCGACCAACTCACCAATTGTCGCGGATTTTGTTGAGAGAATACACGAGCTGTATAAACCACAACACCCTATAAACAAAGAAAAGAAGAATACCATGAACCATCAAGAAGCAATGTAGGCTCAACCTGAAAAAGTACTACAGGTTTGATGAGCCTAGATGAGAGATCCACCTGCGTGACAAACATACAATATTTCATATAACGTTCACAGAAGCAATTCCTGCTTTTTTGCACTTTATGGTTTTTATTTTGTTTGTATTGTCTTAATTTTCTTTTCTTTTTTAAAAAAATTTTACATTTATTTATTTTTGAGAGACAGAGCACAAGCGGGGGAGGGACAGAGAGAGAGGAAGACACATAATCTGAAGCAGGCTCCAGGCTCTGAGCTGTCAGCACAGAGCCAGACGCAGGGCTCGAACTCACAGACCGTGAGATCTTGACCTGAGCCGAAGTCGGAAGCTCAACTGACTGAGCCACCCAGGCACCCCTGAATTTACTTATCAATGACAAAAAAAGTTCCAGCTGATTTTCAAAAACATACACTAAGATATGTATTCTCAAACAAAAAAAATGACATCTCTTCCCACCCACCCCCACGCCCGCCAAGTAGGCAAAACTTAGTTCTTGGGGAGAGATGGGGAAAAAATCTTATTTTTTTGGCATAAGACATATATAGAAATGATACATATAATACATAAATATATGTACAGTATATCTATAGCATTAAAATGGCATGGGTGGTCAGGTGGTTAGTTTTTTAAAAATTACCTGGAGGCACCTGGATAGCTCAGTCAGTTGAATGTCCGACTCTCGATTTCAGCTCAGGTCATGATCTCAAGGGTTGTGAGTTTGAGCCCTGTGTCGGGCTCTGTGCTGACAGTGTAGAGCCTGCTTAGGATTCTCTCTCTCTGCCCCTCCCCTGTGCTCTCTCTCTCTCAAAAATAAATAAACTTAAAAAAATTAGCTAAAAGGCAGTGCAGCCTCACAGCACTTAGCTCTTTTCCAACATTACAACCCCCACGACCATCACTCTCTCAACCCACTACCACTAACAGGGCCGACAGGCCAAAGCAACAACTTGGCATTCCTGCATTTGGGGCCCACGAGTTACCTGCTCCTTCTAATGAAGCCTGTCAGTCAACAGGTCCCACAGCCCCCAAATTCCAACATTCCCGTTCGTTATCACCAGTAGAAATTCTCTTGCTTGTTAATTATTTTAGAGGCAACAGAGCATCATTTTTCAGCATGCAAACTCTGGAGTTAAAATACTTGGGCTTAACAATCTGGCTTCACCAGTTACTGACTGCATGGCCTTAAGAAAGTTGTTTAGTCTCTTTGGGCCTGAGTTTTCTCTTCCGCAAATAGATGCACTGGACCCCAGCTGAGGAAGCCCACACCTGTTGCTCAAAACACTGTCCCGCATTCATAGATTTGAACCAGTGACCAACACTTGAAAGACAGGAAAACAAACAAACAAACACAACAGAGACAATAAACAAGACCAATATGAACTGACGCCTGAAGAAAGGGAAATAAGAGACAGGAAGGCTCCACCTCATGGCTCAGGGCTCAGCACAAAAATCACCCCCTCTGAGAGGCCTTCCCTGACTTCCCCCTTCAACATAACCCCCAGTCACTCTCTTCTTGCATAGCACTATCACTGCCTGAAATGCTTTTGTGTAGTTATTATTTGGGACAGCATAGCATAGTGATAAGGGATAAAGTGTAGTACTTATTAGCTAAGTAGTCCTGGGAAAGTCATGTAATCTCTTTTACCTCAGTTTCCTCCTTTGTAAAATGGGGCTATTAGGGACCCAATATTGGAGGAGTTTGGTGAAGACATTTGATGAGCTTACAACGGTGCTAGGCGGGTGGTTGCTGTTACTGTAAGTAGCTTCTTTTCTGCCTGCCCTTCCTACTATGATATCAGACTCACGACTGCAAGAAATACATGCCAAATGAATGACTATAAAGAAAGTCTACCTGGAGAGAGGGAATTTCCTATGCTGAGTGATTTTTTTCCTACAAAGAAGGTGCTGATAGTGTTCAGCCTAGAATTGGGGTCTCTGGCTGGTTGCCCCGTGGCCTTCCCTTTCCCCTGGTTCTATTTCCAATGCAGGCTTCCCCCAGCCCTCCCACCACCATTCAGCCCCACACTCACCCCAGAAGAGGAGCAAGCTGAAGCTCCACATGGTCCCGTGTTTCTGTCATTAAAGAAGAGAACCTTGCCTTCGTTCTCTGCGTTTTCAGTAACAGAGGGTATGGGGAGAGGGGAGGGGTGGAGCCAGAATTGCTCAACACTGCCAGAGCAAGACAGCCCTTTTTGCTGAATTGCTGCTAGATGAGGACAGTGTGGCAACCCCCTAATTTTCTTTCCGCCACAGTGAAGAGAAGTTATACTAGCTGGTGTATAGTATATACACCTTCTCTCTCCTTCCCCCCAACTCTTGCTTTTCCTTCCCCACCAGCGCCTACCTCTCAGCCTTCTTCCACTGCACCTATAAGTGAGCTACCACCACCTGTCCCCAGGGAAGCGAAGCCCAGACTCAAAGATCTCTTCCCAGCAGGCCCCACGCAGACAGCCATCACGGGCATCGTGGACCAGGTGCCACTCTAGACACATCGCCAACGAAATTCACTTTCATCCTCACGTCCACATCATCGAGCAGAGATTCTGACCCCCCAGCCATTTTACAACAACAACAAAAATTAAAATTAAAAAGGAAAGCGAGGCATGGAGAAGCATTGCGACTTGTCCAAGGTTACTTAGAGTCAAGATTTGAATCCAGGATCCTCTGGCTCCAAGCCCTAGCTCTCGAACCACTCCATATGCCTCTAGCTCTCCTACATTTTACCCCAGCACAGCAGCACCCCCACCCCATTCCCAGCCCTAACACACCTGCGTGCACGAGCTCACACACTCAGAGGGCTGATAATGCCTCAGCCAGGGTCCCCAGAAGCAGATGCTGAGACTGGGATTCTAGTGAAAGTAGTTTATCAGGGAGGTGACCCGAGGAAATGCCAGCTGGGGAGGGGAGCTGGGAGATGGGGACAGGAAAGTGTCCCCAGTGGCCGTGCATTCTAGCAAGTTGCACAGTGAGAAACTGAGCTTGATTCCACAAGGACCTCTGAAACGCAGCCCAGAGCAGTCTTCAGTTACCCCAACTGAGAGGCAAGGGAGCTGGGGTATTTATCCACTGGCTACTGCCAGGCACAGATTGAGGCTGGTGTCTACCCACAACACCTTGGGCCTGGCCTCCAAACACACAGAATGGGCATAACCCGAGTGCAACCCTGTGGACTGACAAATGTGAGTCTTGTGTGCCCTGAGGGGCTCAGGGTCATGGGTGTGGGTAGGCACCAAAAGCACTTACCACAGGCTAAAAATGAGGCACAAAATCCAACCCCAAGTTCCTGGGAAGAAAAGTCCCCACGTGCTTCTGCATTCTCCCTTTTGCTCCACACACTGCAAAATACCCACCTTGGAGTTATGATCACTGAAGAAGATACATCAGTGGCCCCCTGTGTGTGCATCAGGGGGCCCTGCCCAGCGAGGCTGCACTTAGGAGCAGCACAGAAACACAGCAAATGCCACCAAGTAAGAGGAAAACAACCGCTGTGTCTGTCACGGATAAGCGCTGGAGGACAAGCAGACTCTAGAACCAGATCCCCAGGAGTCCGAATCCCATCTCCCCTGCATGCTAGTCATGTTCTTAATCTCTCTGTGCCTCAACATTCCCGTGTGTAAAATGGGCCCAACGATAATAGGCTCCACTTCGTGGTGCTGATGTGTATCTGAGGAGTGGGCACTCCTGACATGTCCAGAACAAATCCTGGCATGTGGGAAAAACTCCCAGTGTTGGTTGTGATAGAGAATCAGACCTAGGATCAAATCCTGACTCCAGTGTGTTCTCAAAGTGCCCTTGGCAAGTGGCTTGCCTCTCTGGGTCTCAGGTTTTTCGTGTGGAGAACGAGGGTGACGAGAGGCCATGTCCCAAAGGATCGCTGTGGGGGGCATGCCGTAACGTAGGGTAATACTACCAGCTGGGAACAATTTCCAGGACTTGCACGTTCTTCTGTAATCCTTGTCCGGTGCATCCAGAGTGTGGACACTAGAGTCAGACAGACAAATGCAGTGGCTTTACCTTACATTCACAAATCCTTGCGCACTCTTCCCTTCAAGAGGGAGCGCTCTCCTTGGGCGTGCGCTGAATTTAGTCAACAGGAAAAACAGCATGTGACTCTGGCATCTGAGGCATCTGAGGTGAGAGGGTCACTGTGGCTTCCTGCTCGCTCTCTCCTGGGATCATTCCCCAAGGGGAAGCCAGTCGCCGTGTGGTGAGGACACCCCACAGCACTGTGGAGAAGCTCACAGGAGGAGGAAATGAGGTTTGTGGCCAACGGCTTGACTGTGACCTCATGGGGGGGACCCTGATCCAGAACCACCCAGATGAGCCACCTCCAGATTCCCTGAGCCTCAGAAACTATAAGAAAATACAACCTTATTCTCTAAAACTTCCAATTTTGGAGGGGGGGGGGTGGCCATGCAGCAAGAGACAACTGGTCTACCTAGAAGCAATTTTCTCCATCAGCAAAATAAGGACAATACCAATTTCCCAGGGTTTGAGGTTTAATGTAATAAAATCACAAACTCCTGCTTGGCACAGATTAAATGCTCAGTAAAACTCTCTATTGTTACCATTATTATTCTCTTGCTATACTAGATTGTTGTGGCTGCTCATACGAGCACTAATACCAGCAAATGTCTGAACAGGAGAAGTCAGCAAAGATCATTTCATGCAAAGCTTTCTAATGTGGGTGAGTTTGGACTTGATCCTCAGGGCGTCAGAAGGAATTTCAGCAAGGTAGTGAAGGGCAGACTGGGGTTTTGCAACAGCCATGCCCTGGACCCAGGCAGGAGCGCCCTCCCCTGGGAAGGCTGGGGCTGCATCCCGGAGAGAGAAAAGTGAGGTGGTCTGGTCTAGGGCAGGGGCTGTGGAGACAGAGAGGAATTAAAGAAGCAGGAACAGCAGAACAGGGGAAATGTCTAGTAATCGGGGGAGTCTGAAAAAGGAATAGTTGACATTGAGAATGAGGATGGGCAGGGATGAGGCCATGTGACTTCCCTGCCCCGCCCCCATCCCCACCATAGCAAAGCACCACAAACAGCCGTTCGAAATGACACAGATAAATTACATTACAGGTCTGGAAGCCAGAGTCCCAAGGGAGTCTTAGGGGACTGAAATCAAGATGTCACCAGAGCTGCATATGGCTTCTGGAGGAAGTCCATTCCTTCTCCTTTCCAGCTTCTGGAGTTTGCCCACATTCCTTGGCTCATGGTCCCTTCCTCTGTCTTCACAGCCAGCAGTATGACATCTTCCAGCCTCCCTCCCTCTCTCCCTCAAACTCCCTCTTTCATTCTCTGACACTCCTGCCTCCCTCTTAAAAGGACCCTTGTGATTACATTATACCCACTCAGACGATCCAGAATAATTTCCCCCATCTCAAGATCCTCAATCCCAACTGCAAAGCCCAACTGTGTAAGGTCACTGATTCATAGTGGACAAATTGGCAGGCAGGGAGGAGATGGTGGGGGAGCTTCATTATTCTACCAACAGATGGGGTCTGGGATCCTGGTCAGGGACAGAAGAACAAAGGATGCTTTATTAAACCCCAAACAGTTGACCGAGGCTATAAAATCTGCACTTCAGAGATCCTACAGGTCTGGGGACAGCCATAGAGGGAGAAGAGGAAGGATGGGGTAGAGGAAATACAGTTTCTAGCCACATGACTTGTGTAAGCCTGACCCCATAGGTCTTTCCCAGCAAAGGGGAAAAGAAGGGACATTCAAGACTGAAGAAATCAGCCTGGTGATGCCCAGAGGCATCACTCCTGCTAACACTGAATGTGTTACCTTCTGGATGTGGTGGGGCTACTCTAGGATAGCCCCACCCAACTTGTCCTTGTTCCTCCTATAGTCTAAATCCTCCCAGGGCTCCCTATGATCTTCAGGATGAACTCCAAGCTCACTAATATGGCACCCAAGACCCTACCTAGTCCTACACTGGTATCCCCCACTGGCCTCATTTCTCCCTTTCCCTCCAAAACCTAGTCATCCTAGACCAACTAAAGCCCTCATAGTGGACGCTGTTGATGCTCTAAAACCTCCCTTTAGTAGCTGAAACACCCATCCCCCAGCTGCTGTGAGCATTGCCTGTTAACAGCTCACTGCTTCCCCTTCCCCGGTGTCTGCCCAAAGCCTCAGAGGCAGCCCAGCTGGTCAACAGAGTTGCAAAAGCCCAGCCCCATGGTGAGATCAACACAGGGCATTCCTTAGGCTCCAGATTCCCCATGGGATCAGGCTGAGGTTAGATTCCAGCTGAGACCACCTCCTTATAATGAGGCAAAAAAAAAAAAAAAAAAAAAAAAGGCAAGAGAAATGTAGCCTAAATTAAATGTCCTTAAAGCTCGTCAGCCCGCACCTGAAACATGTAGCGTGGGACCTTCCTAGAGGAACTCATGGCTGCCTTACTGCCTTCATGTTTTTATTAAAGACTAAAATAAGCTTATCTCAGCAGCGAGGTCCCAGAAGCCTTGCTTCCAAATTCCTTAGAGACTTAAGCTATCCTTAAGCCCCACTAACTTAAAAGTGTATATAATCAGTCACCCCTCACAACCCCAGTACTGCTCTTTCTGCCCGCAGGTCCTGTCCCCGTGCTATGATTAAATCACCTTTTTGCTCCAAAAATGTCTCAAGAATTCTTCCTTAGCCATTTGTTCACATGCCCCGCTTCATAATTTTATCATTTTGGTGCCCTTACCTGGGGCTGAGAGTCTTTGCATCTGGACTCTGAGCCTCATGCAAACTTGGTGAGTATGTTCTCTTCTCCTCCTTTACTCTCATCTCAGGGGCCTTTCGAGGAGTATGGTCTTCTTAGAACACTTTCATGCCATGCCAACTGCTCGGGCTGCAAGCCTCTAGCCCGTGGCTACTCTATGGGGAGGAGAAAAGGCAGGAAGTTAGTACCCTGGCCAGAATGGTAATAAGATCCAGAAACCTGATGCCCTCTCTTTATTCCTGTCCTTGTACAAAGTTGTCTGTCTTGGGCACAGGACAGCCACCTAAGTCCCCAGGACGGCTGCCAAGCCTAAGACTCCCATGGGAGGTTTCCTCCTCATTGGTCTAATGCGATCCCCTCCACATCTCTGGTCCAGCTGCTTCTGGCCGTGAGACCTCTGCTCAGAGCCGGGGGAAACCAGCACCTGATTGAATTAGAACCCACCTCCTAGGGAAATCAGCTGTAAGGACTGCACGTGTCGGAACATTGCTTAGACCATGACGGATTTCTATCTTTACTCTTTTTCATTAGTGTCCCCTGACTGACTACGGAAGTTCTCTCTCCTGCAGGAAACAGAATAAACAGATCCATCCCTGAATTGCCCTAAATCAGGACCCCAATCTAGGGGCCTCGTGTAGAAGTGTGTTTGGCCACTAGTCAGGCTGATAAACTCCCTCCTGATATATTGGATGATTATCTAAACAGGCCTCCTCCTTAAGGAGCCCCTCCCCCTGCCCCCAGGTCACAGGAGTCTTCCTTCTGTTTCGCCCTAATACACTTGGTACCTGTGCTGCCCTTAACCTTGTTTTTCGGTTCCACTCTTCAGCTCTGTCAGAACACCATCCTGGGTTTTAAAAACAAACAAACAAACAAACAAACAAACAAACAAAACAACGGTTACACTTGCTCAGCTCTTTCCCTCCTACCAGGCTACCCTCCCTCACCTCCGCTAAACGTCCTCCCCAGCAAACCCCCCATGCCTGAGAGTCCTCATGGGAGGGCCCAAGCTCCCAGACTCCAAACAAGGGCCAACTATGTGAACATTTTTCTGAACAGGCGCGTTAGAAAATGGAGGAGGGTCAGTAATATCTCCTCCAGACCGAGAAGTCACTTTAAGACCGAAAAGCAAAGCAAGCCACTGCGTAGAGCCGACAGAGTTGTGTTCAGGGTGTCTTACGGACAGGGGGATCGGGTGGGCGACCCCCGCATCCTCCGCAGCTACTCTCTGCCCAGTCCTGACGTAATCCCCAGCTTTTATGGAGCAAGGGGCATGGTGGTGAGGTCACGGGGTCGTTACCTAAAGTGGGGCCTTCTGTGCATCACTTTAGGGAAGATCAGAGCACCCACAGGCCTAGGATTCGCAACCCCCAGCGAGGTCATTGCACCTGGCGGGGGCCAGAGATGGAGTCAGTGCCGTCAGTGCTCCTAGCAGGTTATCCAAAGAATGAGATACCTGGTCTAAGCAGGACACTGACCCCTCAGAATGGGCACTGGCTGTGAGCCTAAGACAAGATCCAGGGGCCGCCTCTGGGGCCAGCCACTAATGCATCAGCAGCTGGGTCACAGTATATCTGACGGTAAAGTCAGCTATATGCAGTTGGCTTGGAGTCATGACTACGTACCAGCTAGAATGGAAATATTTCCATGTCTTTTTAGGTTTAAGATATACAACGTTTCATTTGATATGTTTCCATATGACCATCTGACGGCTGCCAGGGCATTACCTAACACCTCCGTCTCTATCCCGTCACATAATTACCGTTTCTTTTTTCTGATGAGAACAGTAAGACCTAGTGTCTTTGCAACTTTGTTAACTATAATCACACTGCTGTGCAGGGATCCCCAGAAGTTATACTTACTCGTCTTCTAACTTAAAGTTTGTGCCTTTCAACCAATGTCTCCCCATCTCCCCCACCTCACCCCCACTCCTGGTAATGACCATTCTTTAAAAAAATTTTTTAATGTTTATTTATTTTTGAGAGAGAGAGAGACAGAGCACGAGCAGGGGAGGGGCAGAGAGAGAGGGAGACACAGAATCTGAAGCTGGATCCAGGCTCTGAGCTGTCAGCACAGACTCCGACGTGGGGCTCGTACTGGTGAACCACAAGATCATGACCTGAGCTGAAGTCAGGTGCTTAACTGACTGAGCCACCCAGGTGGCCCTGGTAGTGATGATTTTATTCTATTTCTACACATTCCTCTTTTTTAGATTCCACATACAAGTGAGATCATAACAGTATTTATCTTTCTCTGTTGGACTTATTTCACTTAATATAATGCCCTCAAGTTCTGTCCTTGGTGCTGCAAATGGCAGGATTTTCTTTCTTTTTTTTTTTTTTCTCCTGTCTAAATAATATTCCCGTGTGTGTGTGTGTGTGTGTGTGACATGTTCTATCCATTCATCCATTGATGGACACTTAAATTGTTTCCATGTCTTGGCTATTGTTGTGAGCAATCCTGAAATGAACATGGACATACAGATTATCTTTTTGATATCGGGTTTTGATTTCCTATGGTTATATCCCCAGAAGTGGGATTACTGGACAATATAGTGCTTGGCCAAGAGAAATAAAAGCATATATCCACAGAAGGATTCCCCCCACAGATGTTTGCAGCTGCTTTAGTCACAATTGCCGAACTCTGGACAGAGTTCCAACGTCCATCGACAGGTGATGTATCTATGCAATGAAAACAGAATTACTGAGCCCCTCAACAATGCAGATGAATCGCAAAGACCTTATGCTCAGGAAAAGAAGTCAGACAGAAAGGACACAAAAGAGTGAGGTGCCTGGGTGGCTCAGTCGGTTAAGCATCGACTTTGGCTCAGGTCATCCTCTCACGGTTCATGGGTTCGAGCCCCATGTCAGGCTCTGTGCTGACAGCTCGGAGCCCGGAGCCTGCTTCAGTTTCTGTGTCTCCCTCTCTTGCTGCCCCTCCCCTGCTCTGTCTCTCTCCCTCTCTCTCAAAAATAAATAAACATTAAAAAAAATTTTTTAAAGACACAAAACAGCAAATACTTGAAGAATTCTGTATTAGGGCTCCCCAGAGAAGCCACAGCAAAAGGAGTGAGGGACTCCAAGGAATTAGCTCTTGTGATTGTGGGGACTGTCATGTCAGAAATCTGTAGGTCAAGCCATCAGGCTGGGGACCCAGGTAAGAGCTGATGCTTCTGTCTTGAGTCTGAAGGTTGGAAACTCAGGCAGAATTTCTAGATTTCTATGTTGCAGTCCAGAAGCAGAATTCCTTCTTTCTTGGAAAACTTCTTTGTTCTTAAGGCCTTCAACTGGTTAAACAAGACCCATCCGCATTATGGAGGGTCAGCTGCTTTTCTCAAAGTTGACCTATCTCAATGTTAATCACATCTTTAAAATGCCTTCAGGGGCACCTGGGAGGCTCAGTTGGTTAAGTGTCTGATTCTTTTTTTTTTTTTTTAAACACTTGTTCTTTATTTTATTTATTTATTTTTTAACGTTTATTTATTTTTGAGGCAGAGAGAGACAGAGCATGAACGGGGGAGGGCCAGAGAGAGGGAGACACAGAATCTGAAACAGGCTCCAGGCTCTGAGCTGTTAGCACAGAGCCCGACGCGGGGCTCAAACTCACGAACTGTGAGATCATGACCTGAGCCGAAGTCGGCCGCTTAACCGACTGAGCCACCCAGGCACCCCTAAGTGTCTGATTCTTGACTTTTGGCTCAGGTCATGATCTCAGGGTGCTGAGACTGAGCCCTGCACCAGGATTCTCTCTCCCTCCCTCTCTCTCTTTCTCTCTCATAAACAAACAAATAAATACCTTTACAGCAGCATCTAGACTGGTGTTTGACCACACAACTGATCACCATACTCTAGCCAAGCAGACATAAAATTAACCATCACAAAGTCCAACAGCAGGATATTCTAGAAAATGCAAACCATATATTGTTGGTGGAGGGGAGGGGGACAAATCCTGGGGTGGGGACTGGAGGCAGAGGGAGAAGGAGGGAGAACAGGGGGCTTAAAGAAAGTTAGGAGATGATGGAAAGGTTCTGTATCTCCAGCAGAGGCTTTCAAAACTCATCAAATTTTACGTTGTGAAAGGAAGCAGTTTCTTGTACATAAATCACTGCCTGATAGAATTGACCCCAAAATAAAGAGTGCCCACGATTCCACCGAAGTGTTTCATTGTGCATCGACGGAAAGGACCCCAATTAGTTTATGCTATACAAAGCGACCAAAAGACACAGGGTGTGAGTTTCTGTGGTGGGGTGTGGCCTCTGACATTTGTTTTCCTGTAGAAGCTGATCTCATTTCACAGCGATGAACACATTTGCCCTAGAAAACTATAAAACATTCTAAATCTATACTTCCTCAAAAGTTAACCATGAGACAACCGAATGCCTACGGCTTCTGTTTCCTAACTGCACTCTGACCCGAGAAGCAGTATTCCTTGGGCATCCATCCTTGACAGACTCGGTCACCGTGTTTGGAACCAACACTGGATGCCATCGTGGGAATGCGTGGGGACTTGCTAATTCCTTTGGAGCGGATACCTGGCGATCGCCAGAGTTCCTACCCCCCCATACTCTCACTCTCCCAATTTCTGCAGAAACTCAGCGCCCTGGATGGTTTCTGCGAGCGCTGCATCTCACGAGGGCAGAAGCCACAGCCCTAGGGATTGTTCCCCCGGATCTCACTCAGATGCTGCCAGAAGTAGGATGTGGACGTGCAGAAGCTTTGAGAAGGCAGTAATAAGCCATCATATTTGTTCCCCAAACACGGGGCCCCGGAACCCAGGCAAACAGAGGGCAGAATTTGAGGGAAGTGAAACTCCAAGAATGTAAGAAGTGGTGGCCTAAGAAGACTGTGGTGAAAATAGGATTTTTTTTTCCCATCCCTCACAGGATTCCCGTGCTCCTGTGCAAGGTGCCTGGCCGAGGGGGACACCAAAGTTCATCATGGGCTAAGTGGGGCACCCTGGGAGCGCGCCTGCAGCTGCCGGGGTGGGGGGCACCTTCTTCTAATCTTCACAAAGACTTGGAGCAGGCCAGCAGGGGCCACCATAGGAAGCTCTCGCGGGGGGAGGGGGGGTTAATTTTTACTAATTTTTTAAAATTCTTGATCTCACCAAGCTCCTTCTTCAGACCTCAACAGAGTGGTCTAAAATACTAAAGAGAGAGGGGGCACCTGGGTGGCTCAGTCGGTTAGGCGTCCTGCTTTGGCTCAGGTCATGATCTCGCAGTTCGTGGGTTCAAGCCCCATGTTGGGCTCTGTGCTGACAGCTCATAGCCTGGAGCTGCTTCGGATCCTGTGTCTCCCTCTCTCTCTGTCCCTCCCCTGCTTATGCTCTCTCTCTCTCTGTCTCTCTCTCTCAAAAATAAAGAAATATTGAATTTTTTAAAAAAATAAAAACTAAAGAGAGAGAGAAAAAAACTGTCCCATGCTTGACTTGGTTTCCTGAAATTCCACTATTAGTCATTCCTTTGGACAAAAGCATTTCTCTTCCAGAAAACTCAGGGCATTGACATAACAGACTCCTGAGAGCCTTGCCAGGCTTGATGATTCCTCTGCCCGAAACACAAATTTCCTCCCCACTTTTCCATGGTGCACTTTCTCCATGAATTCCGGCCTCAGCACAGACGTGAGGGGAGGCATTCCCTGGCCACCCAATCAGGAACAAGTCCCCCCCCCCCCCCAACCCCAGGGCTGGTGACTCAGCTTTCCCCGCTGACCCTTTCTGCTTTCAGAGGCCACTGTGTCCAGGGCAGGAAGGGAGATGCGGATTATATAAGGCCCTATGGGTCATCCTATGGATCCAGCCTGATGCCTGGCCTGTCTGATGTCTCTCTGTGCTTTTCCCAAGTGGATCAGAAGTGGGGGAGACTGGTACTTGGGGCGCCCGGGGGGCTCAGTCGGTTAAGCGTCTGACTCTTGATTTCAGCTCAGGTCATGATCTCACGGTTCATGGGATCCAACCCTGCATCAGGCTTTGCACTGACAGTGTGGAGCCTGCTTAGGATTCTCTTTCTCCCTGTCTGTCTCTCTCTCTGCCCCTTCCCTGCTCGTGCACACTCTCTCTTTCTCTCAAAATAAATGAATAAACATTTCCGAAGAAAAAGACGGCCACTAGAGGGCAGCACATAGCTTCAGATTAGTGCCTGAGCGGCAGAGAGAGTTTAGGTGACCTGAGACCTCAGTCTTCAACACCAAGGAAACACAGCATTTTGGGTCCCTGAGGAAAGGCTGTCCTCGAGTAAATACTCCCCATGCAATATGATGGGGCCCTCCATGGAAATCTGCCGCAGGAAGAAACTTTGGGAGGTGACCGATATGTTTTTGTCCTTGATATTAGTGATGGTTTCACAGGTAGAAACAGTATCCCCAAACTCACTGTGATGCATACATTCAACATGCACAGCTTTTTAGGTATTGATCATACCTCAGTAAACTAGTTTTAAAAAGAAGAAAGGAAATCTGCCCCAAACCTGACTTCACTGAACTTCCACCATTAGAGAGTCATTCCTTTAGATTAAGCATGTCTCTTCCAGAAGATAACAAGGTACTGACTCAACAGCCCAAGTGGAAGCCCCTGGAAGGGATTAGAGAAATGGGAAGGGCCTTGAGACCACAGTAAAAGGTTCTGGATAGAGTCCCTTCCACCTGCAAGACATTTCACCACCTTCTTAACAGTACAAACATGAACATACCCGTCAAAGACCCCAGATCCAACCTCCCCTTCTGGGAAAATCCTCGCCCCTCTAGGCCCTTCCATCTGTATTTCTCGCTCTGGCCCCATTCTGGCCTCTGGAGGCTGGGAGAGCTTGTATCCAGGAAGACCCTGATATTAAGACCTCCAGGCGTCCCTCGGGACGTGTCCTTCCCTGTGGCTTCGGGGGAAGGAATAGGGGTGTCATTAGTCAGCATGACGAGGCTGATCAGCTGTGAAGCCAAAAACATCAGGAGCCCCTGGTGGTGCCCAAATCTGGGCCCATACAGACGGGCTTGTGGACAAGCACACATGTGCAGGTACACACACAGACACACTCACACACACATTCTTTCCCTGCTCTCTCCCTTCCCCAAGCAGGGACCCAGGTCGGCAGAGCAGGTCGGGACAGTACTGCCACCGTCCACCAGGGGGCAAGCTTGGCTTTACTTTGCAGCCTTCTGCGGCAGCAATGCCTCCAGGTCGTGGGTCTTGCCTTTCTAGATGTTTCTGCCCGATCCAGGGGCTGCCCGCCTGTGTCTGAGGTCTGCCGCCACCAACTTCACGTACGGATGTCTCCATCTGAGTCTGTGAGTGCCCAGGAGAGGGCGCACGAACGAGTCTACTTGAGGGTGTGGATTTCCAGGGATGGGCTTGTGAGGGTGTCTGGCTGAGCCTCCGAGACGTGTCTCCACGTCTGTATACATATGCACGTGTGTGTGCGCACGCGGGATTGCCTGTGGACACAGCGTGGTGGTAGTGTTGTATCCGTGTGTGGTCCTAGTTTTCAGTCTGTTTGACGAGTTTGCAGGAGCATTTGGGTCTGGGGTCTGCTGGCCTGCTGCGGTGTGGGGAGCCTCACTGCGCCTCTGTGTCTAGACCGGTCTGTCTGCAGTTGCGGGCAAAAGCTTTGTGTCTGGCTGTGTCCATCTGTGCGTCCGCGTATAATCGGCCGCTTGTGTGTATTTGGGGGCTGTGTTTCTTCCTGACCATCTGTATGTGCGTTTGTCCCGATGCTGCGGGGTTTCTTTGTGAGGCCCTTCGTGTACACGTTACGTCTGTGATGCGACGGAATTACATGCTCCCCCAAATCCACATGGTGAAGCCCTCAGCCCCCCAGCACCTCAGAACATGACCTTATGTGGAAATAGGGTCTTTGCGGATACAACGAGTTAAGTTGAGGTCCTTCTGGAGGCAGGGTGGGCCCCTAATCCAGCCTGACTGGTATCCCCATAAGAAAAAGAACTTTGGGCACAGACATGCACACAGGCAGGATGGCATGTGAACACTGGGTTGTGCGGCCGTGAGCCAAGAAGCTTCCAGAAGCTCAGAGAGGCGCCCTGGAACAAATCCTTCTCGGGCATCTCCGGACCGAGCACCCCCTTGATCTTGGACTTCCGGCCTCCAGAACTGAGACAGTAAATTTCTGTTGTTTAAGCCACCCCGTCTGTGTCCTTTGCAGCCCAAACAAGGTGATAGAGTGTGTGTGTGTGTGTGTGTGTGTGTGTGCACTCATGCACAAGTGTGTGTATACATCCCCAGGCAGCCAGACGCAATTGATTGCCAGCATTAGAGAACCAGGACATTGGGGGGCTGCTGTGTGTAACCTTTCTGCACCAGCAGAGGGGATGAGAGCTGTGCCCTCGAACCCAGCTCCCCAGCCATCAGCAGGCCCCTCCGGGGCTCACCTGAGGCCCCGCATCCTCACCACCTCCTCCGGCAGGTGTCTTCAGGAAGCCAGCCACAGGCTCTCCTTTCCTGGCCCCTCTGGGGGACACGTAAGAAGATAGGTCCTACACCGGGCCTGACCTGGGCTCAGTTTGACACTTAACTCCAGCCCCGCTCTCCCCCTTCCCTCCTAAGAAAAGTAAACCGGTTCCCAGAATCCACAAAGCACACCCTCACTTGCACCTCTCCCTTAAGAAATGTCCCTGCATTTTTCTTAAATACTCCAGCTCATTGTTCAGGTACCACCCTAGATGTTCCCTCCTCCAGGAAGCCCTCCCTGACCATCCCCTCACCCCAAGACTGGATGAGCTATGTCTGTCTCTTTTCCCATAACCCCTCGCGTCCCTCAGTATGAAACACGTCACTGTGTGTTCTGATCACCTAGCTGATGAAGAGTCCCCGTTAGATCGTATGAACTTTGCAGGCAGGTCTGTGCCCGATTCGGTCACAGGGCACAAAGCTGGTGTATGCGTTTGCTCAGGCTGCCGTAACAAAGTGCCACAGACAGGCCAGCTTAGGCAACGGAGGCGTGTTGTCTCACAGAGGCCAGAAGTCCAAGATCAAATGTCAGCTGGCTTGGTTCTTTCTGGGGGTTGCTCTCTTTGGTTCACCGATGATCCGTGAATGTCTGTGTCCCCATACTTCCAAGGACACAGGTCACATTGGATTAGGGCCCACCCTAACGACTTTGTTTTGATTCAGTCACCACTATAAACACTTCATCTCCAAATACGGTCACATTCTGAGGTCCTGCCTAGGACGTCAGCTCCTGATTTGGGAGGGAGTATAGGTTAGCCCATAACAGCACGTGTCATTAACTGCTTATCACAAACACAAGTGCATTCACTTGAATGAACGATTTAAAGGTCTCTCTGGTCGATTCTCGCTTTGCTCCAAATACACCTCTCTCTGTGTGAGGATTAAACATTCCTGCCCTGTTAACGTCACTCTTAGTTGTTCAACCTGCTTTAGCCAGCGCAGTGCACAAGGGAGTGGTTCTTCCATTCTCCAGAAGAAACTCTGAGAGCCACTGAGTGGTCCTGACATCTCTCCTTTCTTTCTGCCATGAGCCTTGTGTATCCTGAGCCTGGTATGTCTCAAACCGTGTCTTCTCCTTCCGGAAACTTCTTCAGCACAGTCGAAGCTAATACACTAAGGAGTTGTTTGTAAGACACGGAGATATGAAAGTCACTCGTTACTGCAGAACACGTGGCCTAAAGTGACTGACTTTACAGCTTGTACCGTAAAGACCCCCAGGTCTGGGGTGAGAGCCCAAGGCATCACTGGGGGGTCGAAGCTCAGCCTGTGGCTGGAGGACGGTGATGCTTAGGACCTCCAAGAACAAGTTCATCACCTCAACCTCATCAACACCATTGAATTAGCCCAGGTAACCACCTTAAGCAAATTCACGGCATGGCTCAGGGGGTGAGTCATGGGGGAGGGCAGAAAACCCCCACATGGTCCTGACCTCTGTGACTCCAATACCCCCTTTCCAGCTACATGGTCCTTCAAACACAGAAGACACTTCCAGACTCCGGCGTCCAGATCCTGCACCTGGCCAGGTGTGCACAGGTGATGTCTGGGCCCTGGTTTCCTCTGCTTGAAGACAGAACTAGGAAATCTATGGTTCCCACCAGCCGCTGGAGTGATGGGTAAGAGGGTGGCTTTGCACTTCATCGCTGGACAAGTCTACACCCTCGGACAGGTGACTTCTCATCTTCCTCTAGTTCAGAGAAGTGAAGTCACTTTCCCAAAGTGTTACAGCTAATTTTCCAGGACCGAAACTGACCTGAGGATCTCCGCGGAGTCCTGGCCATGCAGCTCCGCTGTCCCCAGAGCTGGTTGTGGCATCAGGCCACGTTGCATGTTTGACAGGAGGGCCGCCTCTGTTATTGTGTGCAGCGGGTGACAGTCAGAAGTATTAACTATTTCCCCCCAAATCAACATATAGCCCATGGCCCTTCCCCAGCCTCCAAAGGGTTATTTCTGAAACCTTCAGGAGAGTTACAAAAAACCCAAACAGCTTTTTGGCTTTTGAGTTTCAAAAGCCTCTTTTAGTGGGGCGCCTGGGTGGCTCAGTCGGTTGAGCGACCGACTACGGCTCAGGTCATGATCTCACGGTTTGTGAGTTTGAGCCCCGCGCCGGGCTCTGTGCTGACAGCTCAGAGCCTGGAGCCTGCTTCTCATTCTGTGTCTCCCTGTCTCTCTGCCCCTCCTCCACTCATGCTCTGTCTCTCTCTCTCTCAAAAATAAATAATAAAACATTAAAAAAAACTTCAAAAGCCTTTTTTAGAGATTTTGCATCTTGGCTTTTGAGCCTCAAAAATCTAAAAAGGAAGGAAAAAAAAGAGGTTAGAGTGGAAGAGAGCCAAAGCATAAGAGACTCTTAG